>NW_005196372.1:0-8158 GCF_000372725.1 Emiliania huxleyi CCMP1516 | reverse complement strand
AGATAAGTAAGGTAAAGAGAAGAAGGAGAAGAGAAAACGGGGAAGAAAATGGAGAGAAAGATATAAGAAAGGGGTGAGAAGTGAGACGACAGAATTTATCAGAGTAAGAGATAGCGGGGAAGGTTAGGAGTCCGAGACAGAGGCAGGGACATGACGGTAAGGGTGAGGGGAAAGACCAGGTACTAGTCTTAGAAGCGAGTCGCCCGTCGTGTCGGTGGCGGCCGCCAGTTGCAGCGGCTCGCTCGCCGCGAGCTCGCTCGAGCCGAGGCGGGAAAACAACGAGCCGCCCGCGCCGCCTTGGCCGGCAGAGCCCGACGCAGCAGCGCGGCCGTTGCCCGACGGGTCGGACGCACGCGCCAGCGCGCCCTTTCTCCGCTCGTTAGACACCGACTCGGCCTCGGCGGCGGCGGCGGCGGCGGCGGCGGCGGCGCTGCCTCTCTGAAGACGCTCTTTGCGCCTCTTCTCCTCGGCCCACTCCTCCCACTCGCGCGCCCGCTGCTCGCGCTCGCTCTCCATGGCGCGACGTGACCCGCCTGCGCCCTCGCCACGTGCCGCGCTGGCTTGTTTCGCCGCGCCGCCGCCCTCGCCGCCTCCTCGCCGCCGCCCCGCACCGTCCGCAGCTGCTGTCTTGTCGGCAGTGGCTTTGGCGGAGGGGGTGCCGTCGGCTGTCGCGATGAGCCGCGACCACAGCCACTCCGTGAATGGCGAGGCCTCGCTGCCGAGGAAGGCCTTGAGCTCCGACGCCACCTGTGCCTGCGTCTTTTGGTTCTGCACCATCACCATCACATACTCTGGCAGGACCTCGTCGCTCGCGCTGGAGCCGCGCTCGCGGAGCCGCTCGCGCACCGCGGTCTGCATGCGGCCAAAATCTGCCGGCGAGAGCTTGAAGATTCTGGAGGCGGATGCATCGCGCGCCCGCGACATCACCCCTCGGCCTGACGTGTGTTCTCTACAGCAGGCGCGAGGAAAAGAATTCTGGACGTTAAGGCGGACTGGCGCGGACTGGCACACACACCGGCTCACCACCGGAGCCGGAAAAGAAAAATTACTCCCGAGGGAAAATGGTTAAAAATCCCTGTCGTGTGGTGGGGAGAGAGAGGAGAAGAGAGAGAGAATTTTTTTTAGAGTTGTTTTTGTTTTGTGTGGTGGCGGCGTGCCGTCCTCCCATCCCTCCCTTGGGTTGTCTGTTTTCTTTCTTTCTTTTTTGGCACGAGTCCCAGAAACCCGAGGAGTCACACAGTCCACCTGTGTGATGCACGCCCTGCGAGCGGGGCGGGGTGCGCACTGTCCCTCTGTGTTCGTGTGCGTCGCCCATCTCTCCTCTCCCTGGCAGTCGACTCGCATCGGTTGCAGCCTCCATGAACGGCGGAGCTATTCTCGCGTCCACACCACACCTGGCTCCAACGTGGACACGCCCATAGCTGGGGACACTACTAGGTCACGCATGGCATCACACACACACCACACACAGATCACAGATCACACTCTCCCTGGAGATGACTGCTCTATTTATTTATGTATGTAAAAGAGGGATCGGCTCGATTGGACGGAGGGTGGACGCGTCCAGGGGGGGTCAGGGGGGGGTCAGGGGGGGACGGCTCGTATTGGTCATAAAAAACGGTGGTTCTGGATTTTGCATCTCGGCTGCATCCAATGGCGTCTGCGGTCTGGAGGCCTCGGATCACGGTCACGTCGGCGAGGACAGCGACGGCGTCGTTGGTGGAGCGCAGGGGCGAGGGCGTCGACCGACGGGCGGCGCACCAGGAGCCCTCGCTGGCGCGGAAGGTCACGGAACGACGGGTCGAGCCCCTCCGCCAAATCGAGGCGGCGGTCGAGACGGTGAGCGGCTGACGTCCTCGCGGGCGTGGCGGAGTACGGCCGACACTATGTGCTGCGGCAGCCCGCGGAGACGCAGGAGGCGCGGCGGAGCGGCTGCGCTTGGACGCGACGGCGAGGCTGGCCGGGCACGCTGTCGTCGAGACAGGCACACGTCGAGATCCTACGCGAGCAGGGTGGTGGTCGGCCACCATCACGTGGCGGGAGGAGGGTTCGGGCGGCCGGCTCGTGTGGATGCGGTCGAGTACGACGGCTACCCGGACGCCGAGCCTCTCCTCTCCTTAGAGGAAGAGACGTGGAGGCAGGTGACGCTCGGTGCCGGCAGCGCGGCCCCTAATACCAGCGGTGAGGCGAGCGACGGCGAGAAGAGCGACGGCGAGGCTGGGGACGCGCTGCCGTCCAGCGCGACCGACGTCGGCGGCGCGGTTAAGAATTTAGTGGGTTGGCGAGAAGGGGGGGAGAGCCCAATGTGGAGAGTGTTCATACCCGAGTCACGCTAAGTCTCTCCCCCGCAAGTGAGGGGGTGGTTTCGGAGTTGCACCGTCATCCGTCCGTTTCGCGCGCATTAGCGACGATGCTCTCGACGCTCCGACACCGTGGCGGCAAGAGGAAGGTGGGCGAAAGCGGAGCCGTTGCTGGCGAGGACCCCGACGATGGCGACGGCTACGCCGTCAAGATGCTGCAGAGTCTCCTCGATGTCGCACGGCCCAAACAAGCAACTTCTCGAGCGCTGGCCGACACACTCGAGCTCGTGGTGGAAGAATGGAGTGTTCACGCAGCGGAGATGCAAGGGGACACGTATGAGATCGTCGGCGGCGAAGAGCGTGCCAATGCCAAGAAGAACCTGCGCCGAGGGTCGGAGACAAAAAGCGTTATGAGCATGGTGCTAGATGCGGCCGGCACAGATGAGCTGCCGCAGGCAAGCCGCTGCTGCCACTGCCGCTGACGCACGTACCGCTCGCGCCCAACCAGTCGCAGCCCCCACGCCTGCAGGTGCTCGAGCTCGTCTCGAAGCTCCAAACCAGCTCCGGCCGCGCTGCACTAGTCGATATGTACGGAGCAAAGCACGAATGCGCCGACGATGCCGAGATGGCAAATGACGATGATGATGTCGATGCGAGCCGCTGCGTCCCGCCTGCAGGGACCAAGGTAGCGCTGTGCAAGCTTGCTGCCCACACCGTCATGAATGAGCAGTGTGGCACAATCGCCGGCTACTCAGCTGAAGCCGATCGGTACGTGTCACCAACGTGTCTCGTCGTGGGCATGGGTTTGTGGGTGTGGCGGTGAGAGAGTCAATTCTATGGGTGAGCGTATGCGAGTAGATAAAAGGCATGCCTGAAATACACCCACATCAAACGCCCCTCTCTCAGACAAACTGAGCTCCTACACGGCTCTGCGACGCTTGTCCCTCTCTCAGACAGACAGGCTGATCTACTAGTACTACTAGATCTAAAGCCTCGAAAAAGTAAAATCGGGAAGGCTCATGCAGATGACTTCTATTTATTCATTTATCGTATTCTTCTCTCTCGGTGGATGTGGCTCTTACGAACATAGGTCATAGCGGAGGTTTGCGCTGTTGACTATGACGCTGCCGCGTCGTTCAGCTGCTGTCGACGGACAAGGTTCAGGACCGTCGCGCTGCACACGACGACAACGCCGAGGAGGCCGAGGAGGGAGAGCTCTTCGTGGAAGAGCGCATACTGCAGCACGTAAGCAAAGGGGATCTCGAGCACCGTCATGACCGAGGCGCGCGCGGCCTGCTCGAGCTGGTAGCCACGCGTCTGGAACGAGAGGCCGAGGAAGCCGACCAGCGTCGCCCCCACCAGCAGCGCGCAGTTTCGGACGAGCAGCAGCTCGCCGAGCCCCGCCGACGCCTCGGCCCACGCCGCCGGCTTGTACCAGAGCCAGGCGAGGATCGCGGCGGGCGAGAACACCAACGCCGACAGCGCAGATGAGCAATGGTTCACGGCGGTCCAGAGACACATGCGGCTCTTTCGCACGCACACGGGTAGCAGCCCGGCCACCACGGCGGACGCGAGCGCGCTGAGCGCGCCGGACTGGTACGATCCATCATTTGCCGGCCCTCCAAAGGCAAAGCTGGGCTGCGTGATGAGGAGTAGACCGACGGCGTCGAGCGCAACGATCGGGTAGAAACTCCAATCGACCGTCTCGCCGAGGAAGAGGAAGGCGAACGTGGCTGTAAAGACCGGGCCCACGTACACAATCGTCGTCGCGTCGCCCATAGGCATCGAGGCGAGCGCAAACCACCAGCCCGCGATGAAGACCCAGTACAGAAAAGCTCGCAGCACAAGCCAGCCGCGGAGCTCTGCAGGCCCGAAGAGGAGGAGCACGAGATTCGAGGTGGGCTGCTGCTTCTTCCGGTAGACCAGGGCGGCGATGATCCCTAGTAACCACTCAATGAGCGAGCGGACCAGCTGCAGGACGAGCGTAGGGACATCGATGGCCTTGATGAATGCAGCGACAATGCCAAAGAGCAACGCAGACGCCGTTACCAGAACAAGGCCGAGGCTAAGGCAAGGAGCGCGGGTTGACTCCTCCCTCTCGCCGTCGTCGCGCAAGCGCCGCCAGCTACGAACTGTCATTGCGCCCTCATCGCACGAAAGTTGAACTGTCGTGGAAGAGGCGCGGAATTCTCACGCAGCATGTCCATCGCAGCCTTGCCGGAAGAAGCACGAGTACTCGTGGGCACTGTTGAGGGAGTGTCACGCGGCGAAGGACATCTCTGCCTTCATCTCGCCGCCCTTGCGCTGACGAGTGGATTCGCGGCCGGCTACAACGGCACAATGCTCGAGGGCGTTGTACCGCGGCTGCAATTTCTTGGGTTAATGGTGGAGCCGTTTGAGCTGGGGATGCTCGAGGGCGCCATGTCTCTTGTAAGGATTTGGATGAACGTTCAGAGACGTTTCGGTTCGTTCAGGCAGAGTGCACCTACACACAGCGGCAGTCTTGCCGGGCTGTTGTTGCACTGTTCCTAATAAGATAGGATTCCTAGGGTACTCTGCGGGGTGGGCGGGGCCTCTACTCGCCTCCCGAGTCAGTCAGTAGCGGGCAAAAAAACCATTCGGATCGCATGCACCCTCCGCCCCGGGTGTGTGCACGCTGGCGACGCGGTTACTGGGCAGTCTACGACCCGTCGCGGAGCGACGGGAAGGAGAGGCGGGGCCGTCGGGGAATCCGGGTCCTGCCCCCCCCCCCTCCCGAGGGGAGACGAGAGCTAGGCCCTCCCCCACGAACGGGGTGGACGGCCGACGCGTGGAGGCACGACAAGGGCGCGGACTGGCGCGGACTGGCACACACACCGGCTCACCACCGGGGAGCCGGAAAAGATTTTTTACTTGTGTGGTAGCGGCGTGCCGTCCTCCCGCCATCCCTCCACTCTTTTGGGTTGTCTGTTTTCTTTCTTTTCTTTTAAAAGAATTGGTGTGTTGTGGAAAAGAAACTAGCGCAGCGTCACTGCTCGCGAGTCGCGTAGTATTGCCCGGTGCTGGTTCCTGAGGTCGCGCGGGAGTTGTGACGACGACGATGAAACAACCAAAAAATGGATTATATAACCATATCCTCGCCGTGCTCCAGCACCGACAGTGCTACCCTGGGCTCGATGCCGTGGGCGCGCACATGATCCCGCATCCTCTGCGCCCGCTGGTTCGCTGTGCCGGGAGGGAAGGAGCCAACGTGTGCAAACCAGTGGTCCAGGTGAGGCAGCACCGCGACTTCTTCCGGGAAGCGCACCGCGAGCTCCTTTTGCAGCGCGTCTTGCTCAAACGGGTGGGCGTGGTGTAAGTGGCGGAAGCGGCCGGTGCCCCACCACTCGCTGAGGAGCTCTCGCGAACGCTGTGCGTGCACGCCGCCGTTGCGCCAGACCATCACTGCGCTCAGTGGTCCAGAATCGTAAGGAGCATTCTTGAAGACGGAGAGCGTCGCGTCGGCGCAGTCGAGCAGCGCGCCCAGGCTCCGATTGGGATGCAACACATACACGTCACTGTCCAGGTACACGACCCGCTCACAAGATGGGCCGCGGGCGGCACGCGCGCCGCCCCTGCCCTCGTGACCGCGCCCACCCTCGCCGCGGCGGCTGAGCATCAGCGTCTGGTTTATCGTGAGAAGCTTACACCACGGCGCCGCCCGCCCACCGAGGGTCGGGTGAGTGCACGCCGAGCAGAGCTTGGGGTCGGCAAGCGCGGTGGTTGTGCGGAGGATGCGCGTCGCAAACGCTGCGCCACCGATTAGATGTGGGAGATCGCACGTACTAAACCAGGAGCAGTCGTCAAACTGGGCAGAAAAGGAGACATAGTTTGCGTACTTGCAGCCCTCGGCGGCAGCGGCGCAGTGCTCCAGCGTCCGAATGCCTCGCTGGCGGGCACGCCACGCCCCGGACGTCGCCTCGTTGCAGTCGCCGCCGAATGACGTGATTCCGCAGGCTCCCTGACCGTCACCGGGCGCCGAGGCCTTGGATGCGGGAGTAGGCGCCGCGGGCGCCGCGAGGCACGGCTGGTGCAGGTAAAAAAAGCGGTACCCGTGCGTCTGTGCAAACTGGCTGTTGATGACCGCCGCGATCCCATGGTAGCCTGCCTCCCCGATCGACCTCGAGTCGCTCATCACAAGGCAGACCGATTCCTGGCGGCGACTCCTTGCGGCGAGCGGCTGCGTCAACGGGGCGGCACCGGGTGCAATCTTCCACCAGTCGAGCCCACAACCTCCTGCTTTTCGCATTGGCCCAACCTCGGCGGTCTGATAGTCGGAAGCCAGCGTCATCGCCTTGCCGCCCGTTGGTATGGCACGGCCCGCGTCACCCTTCACGAGAAGTGGGCATTTCTCGTACCATGAGCAATCACCGAACCGCTTGCTGTACGACACGAACCGGCAGCGTTCGCAGCGTTCGCAGCCCAGCACGCACTCATCGAGGCTGCTTCCAGGGCGGTCTGTAAAGAAGACCCCAGTCGAACCCTTCGAGCAGTCGAACTCTCGGCGGAGGCGACTCCGGCGGTCCCTAGACGACCAACCAGCCAGGCTGCCGCAATGGCCGGGCAGAGGACGGCCGGTGGACATCCGGTTCGCACTCGCCATTGCTTGGCCCAATACGCCATGTCCCACACGCTCCTTTCCCTTTCAGGGGTCCGGCGGGGTCGGTTCGCTTGCGTGATCTCTACTCGCCATTTTCCGACAAACTTACGTGGCAAGCAAGCGGTTTTTACCACCCAAACGAAACAAAGCCCGACCAACATTTTTTCCGGCGTGCTGGAACAGGCGCTGTCGCTTTCGGGTGGCCGCTTCTGCAGCGGCTGGTGGCCGGCCGGGCAGGATGGGTAAACGGCAGACGATCTCGGCGGGAGACCTGCCAGCAGCCATCTGCCCGATCACCCAGGAGATCATGGAGGATCCTGTGGTCTGCGCGGACGGCCACTCTTATGAGCGCGCCGCGATAACGCAGTGGCTCCTCTCGCGGGACACGTCGCCAGCGACCAACACGTCGCTGCTACACCGCAACGTGGTGCCAAACTATGCGCTGCGCAACCTCATGTGCGCTTCCACGCCAACCCTACCCCAGCCCCCACTCTCACCCCGCGGCGCGCGTGTTCGGTGGGCGAGCGCCTGCTGCTCAGCTGACCATAGCCCTTCACACGTACAGCGCTGAGATCCGCGGCGTGCGTCGGCCGATCACCTTCGAGGAGCACGTCGCTGCTGCGAAGCCCTGCGCCCCTACCGTCTCCGGCGACGACACGACGGGCCCCAACTCTGGCGCGGCGCTCGCGCTCGAGTTTGAGGGGTCAGGAGCAGTGGTGTCGGCGGCGTCGGGGCCGCGGCGCGACGAGGAGACTGCTTCGGCGCCAGAGCACGCCGCGGAGGCTGCCCAGCCCATCAACCCCAGCAAGGCGGTCTGCCGCCGCCCGGCGCCCTCCAACGGGCGCGGCGCCGAGGGGTGCAGCCCGGCGCGCGCGGCTGGCAAGAACGCGCTGCACTGGGCCATGGTCGAGGGGCCCGCGGCGGAACAGAAGCAGCTGTGGCTGCTGCTGCACGCGGAGCTGGCCGCGCAGCCCGACCAGGGCGGCAACCTGCCGCTGCACTACGCCGCCTCCGCCGGTGTCTCTGCCGCGGTTGTCGTGGCTTGCGCGCTCGCCTACCTCGACGGCCTCGAGTTTTCAAACAAGACGGGGAGGACACCGCTCGACGTGGCGCGGCTGGAGGGGCACCTCGGTATCGCCGCCGTTCTTGAGGGCATGCGCAATCGCCACTCGAATGATTTGTGCGCCGGTAGTTGCGCGAGAGAGGGGACAGCCAGGGACGGCGCGAGAGTGCGCGCCGG
>NW_005196373.1:0-1338 GCF_000372725.1 Emiliania huxleyi CCMP1516 | reverse complement strand
GCCTCAAGAAAAAGGGTGGATTGGTGGGGGGACGATCGCTGGTGCGCGCCAGCGCGCTTCAAGAACGGTGGGGTGCCCTCGACCGCGCGTCCAAGTCACTTGGGCGGACGAGCGAGCGGCACATGGCCTGACAAAGAGAAATCGGAGTGCGGTGAGGAATCGAAATCTGACCCCCGGGGAACGTGGGAGACCGAGCAGAAGCAATCTCCTCGAATCGCCGGCGGTCTCTAAACGTGGGTAGGCCTTGCACGCAAAGAACGACCCGACCTACCTCACGAGGTAATGCCTGCTGCCAGCCTCCTCATAATCATGTCTTCGCTTGCCGCGCCAACCGTCGAGCGTGAGAGTGTGCGCCCAACTCACGCCCAACTCGCGCCCACTAATGCCGACTACTCCTCGACTGACGCTGGCACGCTCCGCGAGGACGTGCGGCCAGTCACCTGCTCGACCAAATGCAACACACTATTCATGAAGAAGGAAGGCGCGTGCTCATGCACGCACAGCGTGTGGAAGATCACATTGTGGGCGTTCGGTGCTATCTCTGGCGTCATAGCCCTCAGCGCCCTCCTCAGCGCTGCGAACAGGCTGATGGAAAAAGGAATGTCGGCGTCGACCGAGCTTCAGCCCGCGACGGAGTCGAAGCAGCCCGACGGCACCACCCCCCGCCGTCGCGCCTCCTAGAACCCACGCGTACTGTGTCGTGTCGTCGTGCGCCGTTTGTGCGGTCTTGTACACCAAGTACACAGCCTGTCGTACGGGTGTGGAGGGTGAGTTGAACAAGGGGTTGTGCGCCGGGCCCTCCTGCTCGGCTCCAGCCCCTGTTGATAGGTCCAGGTGATAGTCCTGGATGGGCAATGCATACGCCTCACTGGGCCTTAGATCGCCCGACCGCGTCCCGGTGCTCTGCCGTCGGATTTGTGACTCCGCCGCACCGCGCCGCGGCCGGGGGCCCTCCGGAGGCCGAGGATGGCCGTGACGGACCGGGACGAGCTCTGGGAGGTTCAGTGTCAATGTATATATTGTAGAGACCAACCATGTCCACAATATCTCTCAGTCTAGCTAAGCCTGGGAAGGCGATGCCGGGGCCGTACAGCAGCTTGATGCATGCCACCGAAGCCGGCGGCGCTGTCGAGGTTCGCCGAGCGCGGCGAAATCCGGGGACGCCGTCACCGACGAGCGCGTTGGACTTTTCACTCCGGACAAAGACGGGCACACAGCGGACGGTGCGGGGCGTGTGCCCGTCATAGTGGCGAGGCGCGGGACCGTCTGTGGCGAAGTGGGTCGCGTCCCCGGATTTCGTTCAACCCACCATCCACACCCTTTAATGTTCTTGCCGGC
>NW_005196374.1:0-1339 GCF_000372725.1 Emiliania huxleyi CCMP1516 | reverse complement strand
AAGCGGTCGGTCGGGCCGGGCGGGCTGCAGCAGACGTGGATGGACGCCTTCGACACGCAGCTCGACGAGCACACCGGCGCAGTCGCCCGCGCCATCGCCGACCGGTACCCGCGCCACCGCTACGTGGTCGGCTGGGACGCCACGCTGACGATGGCGGCGGTGTGGTTCTTCCCGGGCTGGCTGGTCCACCTGTTCATCAACGGGCTCTACGACTGGTTCGGGTAGGGCGTGCGCCCGCGCGACGGTCGGGCAGATCCTTTACTTGTGGTGCGTGTGTGTGTGTGTGCAGTGCTGTGTCTTCCCACATTCAGACAGTCAGAGGAGCGGGAGAGGGCGAATGCCCCCCGTCACGCCGCTCACTTCTCTTTCTAGTGGCAGCGCTCTTGTCGGGCGGGCTGGTATGTTGGCGATGAAAAATAGAGAAACCCTGTTCGAGGGCCCACATGTGCCCCATGTTGGCGGTGAAAAATAGAGAAACCAGTTCCAGGGGCTAGTTCCATTTCACTCTGACACGCTAATCTTGAAAACGTCCAACGGAGCTCCGTGTTGCTCCCAGCGCCCTCCCCCGCGCTTCCTGCGGCCATGGCCGATGATACTAGTATGAGAGGTCATCTGGCTACCGCGAGCGCGACTCAACTCGCCGACGTCGTCCGATGATTGTGCCTCAAAGTCAGCCTCCGGAGGCTATCGTAGGGTCGAGCCGGCAGTAGCCGTGACATGTGGTTCCACCACCCCTCGTATGCTTTGCCTCTGACCGCCACCGTTCCCAGGCTGCCAAATGGGATGGAAAGGAAGGCTCGGCGAGCGTATAGAAGCGTGCTCGACCTCGTCGTGGCAACCTGCACGGCAGCGCTGGTAGGCGCGATGAGCGTCGTGCCACCTGACCCGAGACGGGTCGCAGGCGTCGTACCGAGCGCGTCGAGACCGTGTCCTGATGTGATCTGCACGGGTGAGTCACGTCGGCGTCAAAGGAGCGACGTGCGACCTGTCAGAGCTTGATCTCCGATCTCAGCGGCGTCGAGTCGTCTCCGGCGCGCGACAAAGGTACATCCCCAGGACGCGCAGAAGGCAGCTGCAGATCGGAGATCAAGCTCTGACAGGTCGCACGTCGCTCCTTTGACGCCGACGTGACTCAGTCGTGCAGATCCCATCAGGACACGGTCTCGACGCGCTCGGTAGGTCGCTTGGCGGAATGCCTGGATTCCGTTGCCTTGGCTATCGTCGTCTTGAACCTCGCCCACCGCAAAGTGTTTGGATTGTTTGCCCTTCTTCTGCCAATACTCAAGCTTGGAAGCCCCCCTTTGTCCCTCTCCAGTAGGGGCATCAAAAGTCTATTGAA
>NW_005196375.1:0-1339 GCF_000372725.1 Emiliania huxleyi CCMP1516 | reverse complement strand
GGCGGCGGCGGGCCGCCTGGCAGGTCTCGGCTCGGCGCCGAGGCGCAGCGCCGCTGCGAGGCAGCGGCGGCAACGCGCGGCGGCGGAGGCACCATCGCCGGGCAGTCTCGGGGTGGCGTGGAGGGCCACTCGAGCTCTGCCGGCGGTGCGGTCGCCACGAACGGGCACGCGACGCGAGGAGGCGTCGCCGAGGGCGTCGACGAGGCGCTAGGCGAGGCGCGGCCTCGGACCATGTCCTCTCGATGCCGCGGAGGCGCCGCTGCAGGCGGCGGCGGCGAGAGCGAGGTCAGCAAGCAGAGCGGCTGTGGCGGTGAGGGCCATGCGGGCTCTGCTGCCGGCTCGCTCGCCTCTCTCGAGGACGCGACGGCCGGGACAGCCGTCGCTGCAGCCGGCGGCACCGCGCCGCCTGACAAGCCGCGTCCGTGGACAGCGGCGAGCACCCGCTGCTGGGCGAGAGCAGCGGCTCAAGTCGGCGTCGATGGCGCCGTCGCCGCAAAGCGTGATCGAGATCGCTTTGGCGGAGGCGCGAGCGACGCGGTGCACGACGAGGGGGCGGGCCTCGTCTCGGTGGGCGGCGGCGGGCCGCCGAGCATGTCTCGGCTCGGCGCCGAGGCACAGAGCCGCTGCGAGGCAGCGGCGGCAACGCGCGGCGGCGGAGGCACCACCCTCATCCTCCTCTTCGCCTCTTGCTGCGGTCTTTCTCGTATGACTTTTGATCCCCCGATTTTCTTGCCGATCCCTCCATTCGTTTGCGTAGGCGCTGCTTCTGGGCTTTCGTCACCGGCTCTCCATCCTCTTCATGCTGTTTGCTCGCCCCCTCCCCCTGACTCATCGAATTGATTGCTACGAATCGTTCTCGAACCGCCACCTTTTCCTCGGCGGCCGGGGTGCCTCTTCCTCTGACTGCTCTTCGTCTACGACTGTGTGTAGTCTGTAAGCTATTGAGCACTTGAGCACTGGATAGGGTCGATTCCGCGTGGTACGGGACCCCAGCTATGGACTATTTATACTTGTGGATTGTGGTAGGAGTTCGGTACTGTAGGATTAGATCCTCCTTCCTGATCCTGTATCGTCCTCGCTACCTGTAGCTGTACCGCTGTAGTGGTGAGTTCTGGGCAAGCCCTCTCTCGCCTCGTGAGGTAACGATTGGCTTTGGCAATTGGCACTCTCGCTTGCGGACTCTGGGACTGTGACCGCGTGAGCCCTGCAGCACTTCACAGCTCCGCTCGCGCGTTGTTCTTTTTCTCAGTGCGCGCCAGTCCAGCTCCCGAAAATTCTTTTTCTCAACCCAGGTACTGCCAGTCCCTCCTCCCGTGCCCACTTTTTGTGGGAGGGAGCT
>NW_005196376.1:0-1339 GCF_000372725.1 Emiliania huxleyi CCMP1516 | reverse complement strand
GCGGGGAGGCTCGCGTTTGGCAGGCCAGCCCTTCCGGGGCTCGGATTTTCCGTTTCCGAATTCAAACTTGCGCCAGGTGGCGCACGTGCTCCGGCCCTCCAGGTGTGGCGAGGGGGGGCATGCAGGTGGCTTGGAGGGGCCGAAGCCACCTGGCGCCACCTGCCCACCCATCGGGCCCAGGTGGCGCACGTGCTCCAGCCCTCCACGTGTGGCGAGGGGGGCGGGGCAGGTGGCTTGGAGGGGCCGAAGCCACCTGGAGCCACCTGCCCAGGCCCAGGTGGCGCACGTGCTCCAGCCCTCCTCGTGTGGCGAGGGAGGGGGGGCAGGTGGCTTGGAGGGGGCTGAAGCCACCTGGAGCCACCTGCCCAGGCCCAGGTGGCGCACGTGCTCCAGCCCTCCACGTGTGGCGAGGGGGGCGGTCGTCGTCCCAAAGAAACGCAACCGAAAAAAGAAGAATTGTTTTTTGGTTTATCAGAACTCTGGCGAGTAGAGACCACGCCTGCTATTCACAGCACAAGCCCTCGCCGAGGGCTCGAGCATGCGCAGCGAAAAGCATGCTCCTTTTTCCAGGCGGATCCCCCCTGTGAAAAAGTGAGCTCGGCTTGGGTAGGGGCCCGGGCGTGTTTGTCTCCGCATGTCTCTGTACGGCCGCGAGGCGATGGCCTTCTTTGACAAGCTCAAGGAGGCGGATGCGGGCAACGGGAAGTGCGTTGACTGTGGCGCCAACTCGCCTCTGTGGGCGTCGCTCTCGTATGGGACGTACTTCTGCCTCGAGTGCTCTGGCGTCCACCGCAACCTGGGAGTGCACATCTCCTTTGTGCGCTCCCTAAACATGGACTCGTGGTCCGAGCAGCAGCAGCAGCGCATGACGTGCGGAGGCAACACCGCGTTCCGGCAGTACCTTCGCCAGTGCGGCATGCCCGAGGAGCTGCAGTCTGGCGGAGGCCAGTTCGCCGGCTGCGAGTCGCAGGCGGAGGGCGCCATCCGACAGAAGTACAACACGCGTTCCGCCGCGGCGTACAGGGCATGGCTCGCCGAGCGCTCGCGTGGCGAGGGCGGCGCTCCGGCGCCGCCAAGCGTCCCGTGCGCGCGCGAGAGCGGCGCCTCACGGTCCAAGTGGCACGGCCTGAGAGCTTGCGGCATGCCGCGCGTAGGTACGAGCCGCCGCCGCCGCCGCCGCCGCCGACCGGTTGCAACGGCGGCGCGGGCGGCGGCGCCGCAGGGGCTGGGGTCCGAGGCGCGAGCGGCTGCGGCTCCTCCTCTGCTGGCCGCATGATGCAAGGGTTTGGCTCGGCCTCCGCCCGCTCGCGCGCGCTGCCGCGGCCCTCTCTTCCCTGCA
>NW_005196377.1:0-1339 GCF_000372725.1 Emiliania huxleyi CCMP1516 | reverse complement strand
GGGGGGGGGTAAATGTTTTTCGGAAGAGGGGTTCCATGCCTTTTTTCTTACCCTTCCAACATCCCTTTGTGCGTTGGCTCGAGTGCCTATCGCCAAATCGCGACGTTTGTGCAGGAGAGCTTGCGGCGGTGCTGTAGCGTGTACTCGCCGAGGGCATCGCGCCCTTTCCAGTTGGTATGTCGGCTGTCGGGCCTCTCCGGCTCGCGGCCGCTGTGCTGCTGATCCTGAGCGATCCTCTGCGCCCCGTGGCCGCGTCGGCTGCCGCCGAGGCTGCCGCCGAGGCTACCTCGTCTCGTGTCCTGTCTTTTGTGTCTGTGTCGCGTGACGAGTCTAGTGATGTATTTATGTTTTGAGTGTGATAGCTTTGTGTGGTTAGTGGTGTTGTTGATTTGTCAATTTGAGTGAGGATGTGCTTGGAGCGGCCGCCCGAGGAGGAGGTAGTGATCTCCACATCCGTCCCCTGCTCCAGCTTGGCCATGAGGCGCCGCGGCGTCCTAGTGAACTCGAACTTGAGGTATCCGAAACCAATGGAAGCTGGGCCTGCGGGGGGGGGTTCTCGCTGCTTGGTGGGGGATCACGACAGACTTGAAATACCGCTGAAAACTCCCTCTGAGGAGCGGCCTCGCGGGGCTTGCCTTGGCGTCTCAGAGGGTCCCCGTAGCCTCAGAGGCTGCGCCGAGAGAGGCTGGCTTGGCGGCACAGGCCTTCAGAGGGTCGGCCCAGGCACCCTCTGAGCCGCTCGTGGATGGCCTCTCTTGGCACAGAGGGTACCCTCTGAGACGAGCAGATCTGGGCCCCCTTGCATCAGACCCCCCCCCCCTCTGTACAACCCCCTAGTCCCGTGAGAGAGTGCGTTGTGTTCGTCGGCGCTTCTCTTGGCCGCCGGCTGCACTCACATCGCAAACTCGGCAGACGTCTCTCGCGGCCCAGCTGAACGCGGTCCCCATGATGTTGCCTCGCAAGCGCTCCCGGTCCCACACGGACGCCGGCGCCTCCACGAGTGACGACCCGACGCAGCCCGACTTGGCGCCGCAGCTGATACACGTGCCGCTCAGGGAGGGCGACGATGCCTTGAAGAGCTGCTTCGATCACGTCTGGCGCGAGGTGGAGGTTCCCTGGGTGCGTGTGCCATTCGGCGCACCGCCGGCTGTGCTCTTGACTGCGTCGCACGGCAGCGCCGAGGTCACGTGGTGCGACGCGGGCCGCCCGGGCGCCCACCCGCTCCGTCTGGCCAACGGAGCGCAGCTGTGCGCCGCACACTCGGTGTTCGCGCGGTTGGAGGCGCTCTTCACTCCCTCGCCGAGCATCCGGCACCCGGTGCTCGGCCAGATGCCGCAAG
>NW_005196378.1:2859-18997 GCF_000372725.1 Emiliania huxleyi CCMP1516 | reverse complement strand
GCATCCAGCCGCCGACGCCTCAGCCGCCGACAGCTCGACCGCCATCACGCGCCCGACAGCGTCCGACGCGGCGGCGGCGGCCTCCGCCGTCGCCACCGCGCCACGCAGCTCCGCCTCGTGCGCCGCGCGGAGCTCCGCCCGCACCCTGTCCGCCGCCCCGGTCTGCGCGGCAGCGGCCTGCGCGCGCACCTCTGCAAGCTGCGCCGCCGCCCCGGCCTGGAGCTCGCGTCGCTCCTCTGCCACGAGCGCCACCTGTCCCCGTGCAGAGAGGAGGCTCAGGCGGCGCCAGAGAGGTGGCTCAGGCGGCGCCAGAGAGGAGGCTCAGGCGGCGCCGGCGTGCACGCAGGAAGGTGGAGCCCCGGCCCGACCCCCGAGGTCTCGAGGTCTCCAGCGAGGCCCAGGCGGAGCCGGCGTGCACGCAGGAAGGTGGAGCCCCGGCCCGACCCGGAGGTCTCTCGCGGGCCCCAGTTTCGCTTAGAGCCGCTGCCTGCGTGTCCACTGCGGCCTGCCGCCGCTCCCCCTCAGCGCGCCACGCCCCTGCGTCAGCGATCGCGCGGCTCAGCTCCTCCGTCCGCGCCGCCAGCTCCCGCTCCAGCCCGGCGAGCGAGGTGCGAGCGACGGCCAGCTCGCGCTCAAGAGATGCGTCTCGCCCAAGCGCAGTGATGGCCTCCCGCGCCGCCGCCGCCACGCGCGTGCCGGCGGCAGCCTCGGCCTCCTCCAACTGGTCGGACCAGCGCTGCCCGAGCAGCGCCTCCTGCCTGCGGAATTCCGCCGCGTCGTCGCGCCGAGCGGCGCACGCCTCTTGCAGCGCCGCCTCCAGCTCCTCCACCCGCGCGCGCAGCGCAGCCTCGCGTTGACTCGCACCTCGCACCGCCTCCATTGCCACCAGCGCCTCCACCTTGCTCCCAAGGGCCGTGTATCGCTGGCTGATCAGCTGCCGCTCCGCACGCAAGGCGTTCCGCTCGCGCTCGAGCTCGTCGCGTTCCGCAGCGACGACACGCGACTCCTCCGCCTCTGCCGCTCGCGCCGCTCGCTCAGTCGCCAGCGCAGCCTCGGTGATGCGGGCTGCCTCCACCAGCCGTGACGCCTCTCGCGCCACCGCCGTGGCGCGCTTCTCTGCCGCCGCCCTCGCTGCCGCCGTCGCCGCATCACAGCGCTGTGCCCTCTCGTCCGCAGCCCTCGCTGCCGCCTCAGCCGCCGCTGCGCGCTCCCCGGCCGCACAGGCGTCCCGCTGGGCTTCAAGAAGAGCAGCTTGTACCCCAGCGAGCCGCGCAGTGCTCTGGTCACCAACGTCGAGGCGCAGCGCGTGATGCTCGGCTAGTCTGGTGCCGTGCTCCATCCAGCGGGTCTATTGGCTATTGGCTGCAGGCCCCCGTCGATCAAGTCGACTCAAGAGCCTCAACGAGCAAATAGGGCCAGAAAAAAACACGGAAGAAAATGTTCCGGGCCCGTCCGCGCCCTTGTCGTGCCAGTGTGCTGTGAGGGAGGCTTGTAGTTTAAGAATTCTTCCATACCCTGCGATCCCTCTCCCTGCCCCGTGTTAATACTCGTAATCGTCGACACGGGCCGGGCGTTGGCGGCGCCGGCGGGCGCTCCAGATGGAAACCGGTATGATGGGAAGTAGCATTTTGCCCCGCCACCTCCTCCTCGCTGCCATGGCTGGGCGCGCCGCGAGCGACGTCATCGGCGACGTTGGCAGCTTCGAGGGCGGCAGTGGCGAACCGATTGAACTCTGCCACGCTCAACTCGACTGGGTCGACGCCGACGCTTCGTGCGCAGCCTTTCTCAACGTGGGCCTCAACTGCACCAGCACGTGGACGGAAGTGTGCAGCACTGACCACCCGTTGGGTAGCGATTACAACGATGCTCCGCTCTCGGCTTCTGGCTGCTCGCAGTGTGGGGGCAACACCACGTGCAGCGGCCCGCACTTGCTTGATCCCGAGGCGCTCTGCAGCGCATGGCTTGCTGAGGGCGAGACCTGCGACAGCACCTGGCTCGAAGCGTGTGGCTCTGACCACCCAGGAGGCAGCCAGTATAACGAATGGCCTCTCGGGCTCAACGGATGCTCTCCGTGCCAGGGCGACTACACAACATGCGTGGGCGCCTACAGCTTGATCACCGAGCTCGAGACGAAGTGCCCGCGTGGCTGCGAGGACTGCGAGGACGGGAATTGTGACAACCCCTGCGCCGACGACCAGCCCGAGCGCACAGCCGCCACCTGCGGGACCGATGAGTGCGGCGATTATCTGGCGAGTGTTACGGACGAGGACCTGTCGACGGCGGTCGAAGTTGGCTGCGACTCGTCGAGATCAAATGAGTCTCCACTCGAGGCGGCGGCGTCGGCGGGCAGGTCCACAGAGTGGTCGGGGTTGATGTTGACGCCCTGGCCAGTTTTTGCAGCGCTGTGGAATGAATCCTCGTCGACGCTGAAGTCATCACCGCTGGACTCCACACTTTCCTCCGCATCCTTCTTCTGCTCCGCCAGCTGAGGCTCTGACGGTTGGGCCAGCGGTGGTAGGTCCACTTGAGCAGTCACTTGAGCTTCCGGAGGTTCACCATCGTCGGCTGAGCCCTTTGCAGCGGTCCCGTCGTGTCGTACGTCCTGCTCGTCCCCACGGGTTTCGGCCGATGGCTCGACAGAGACTGGTTGGGCAACGTGCTCCGTCGAATCATCGAGATCAAAGTCGTCCCCACTACTACCGAGACTTGCTACCGACCCACTGGTGGCGGCCAGATCGGCCGATTCGTCGAGATCGAAGCTCTTCTCCGAATAGGAGTCGGATACGTCAAAGTCTATTCGCCCGGCAGGTGCAGAACCCTCCATCCAGCCGTCAGGCGTTGCTGGCTCGGCGGGCGGCTTGGGCGTGCCGGCAGCGGTGGCGGTGGCGGTCGCGCCGAGAGAAGTGGAGAGGTCGAAGCTGCCGGACAGACTCGCCTCGCTGGTCTCGCCGTCCGGCGCCGCGCCGGTAGCGCCGCCTGTCGGTGGCGCGGCAGCCATTGCTGCGTATGTGCCAGGGAGAAGCCAACGTCCAGTGAGTGGCGGAGAGGATTCGTTACGTCCTGAACCATGGTTCTCGAGGTTCTCGAGGTGGATATCCTTTGGCCGCGTTGGGTAGCGAGGATCGGTGTAACCCGAGCCACGGAGGCGTGTTTTCTGACGGCCGACCGTCAGTGCACGGAGTTGAACCATGGCTATTTTTCAGCGTATGTGGCTCTTAGTACATTCCCGTAGGAGGACTCTGCTGACAGGGTTTGCGATGAGGAGCGAGCCCCGTTTCATTTTTCTTTTTTTCGCGATGTCCACCCCGCCGCGCCGCTCGCGCCGCTCGCGCCGCCTCGCCTCCGCCTCCACCGCCGCTCACTCGCCAGACACGCCGCCGCCCGCCCGCCTCCTCGACCTCCCCACGGAGCTCCTCGTGCGCGCCCTCTCTCGCTGCAACAGCCCCGCCGACATCGCTCGCGTCGCGGCCGTCTCGCTGCTCTTCCACGCCTCGCTCGCGGTGGAGGCCATCCGCTTGTGGGCGCAAGAGCGCGGCTACGAGCTGCCGGCGCAGCCAGAGGGCGAGGGCTGCCCCGTGCGGTGGCTGTGCTTCGCTGCGCTGCTGTGCGAGTCCAACCCGCCGGCGAGGGCGGCCGCAGGCTCGACCCACAGCGTCTTCATCGACGGCGAGGGGCGGCTCTCTTCGTGCGGCACGGCAGCGGTTGACGAGGAGGACGAGGAGGACGAGGATGGGGAGGAGGAAGAGGAGGCGCAGTTTCCAGGCCTTCTCGGCCACGGCAAGGGCGTGCTGCAGCTGATGACGCCGACCCGTCTACCGTCACTCCTCGGAGGCGAGCGCGCGATTGGTGTGGCGGCGTCAGGACTTTTCAGCCTCGTTCTCTCCGCGGACGGTGCCGTTTGGTCCTGGGGCTGCGGCTGGCAGGGTCTGCTGGGACACGGCGACGAGGAGGACCAGTGGCAGCCCAAGAAGGTCGAGGCCTTTGCTGGGCGGCGCGTCGTCGCTGTCTCGGCTGGAGGCATGCACAGCCTCGCCCTCACCGCCGACGGCGGCGTCTGCAGCTGGGGCGATGGAGAAGATGGCCGGTTGGGCCACGGCAACCGGGAGGGGCAGCTGCTGCCCAAGAAGATCGAGGCCTTGGCAGGGCAGCGCGTCGTGGCTGTGTCGGCTGGATCCGCGCACAGCCTCGCCATCACCGCTGACGGCGCTGTCTGCAGCTGGGGCTTTGGAGCCTGTGGCCAGTTGGGCCACGGCAATCAGCAGAGCCAGCGGCAGCCAAAGAAGATCGAGGCGTTTGCTCGGCGGCGCGTCGTCGCTGTTTCGGCTGGAGGGTACCACACCCTCGCCATCACCGCTGACGGAGCCGTCTGGACCTGGGGCCATGGAGGTGGGGGCAGGCTGGGCCACGGCGGCCAGCAGAACCAGCTGCTGCCGAAGAAGGTCGAGGCGTTGGCAGGGCGGCGCGTCGTGGCTGTGTCGGCTGGAGACGCCCACAGCCTCGCCATCACTGCCGACGGCGCCGTCTGGAGCTGGGGCTATGGAGCCTTTGGCAAGTTGGGCCACGGCGACGAGCAGAACCAGCTGCTGCCGAAGAAGATCGAGGCCTTTGCGGCGCGGCGCGTCGTGGCTGTGTCGGCAGGGGAAGTCCACAGCCTCGCCCTCACCGCCGATGGCGCTGTCTTCGCTTGGGGCGAGGGCGAAGACGCCCGACTAGGCCACGGAGAGGACCTGTCGAACCAGCTGCTGCCGAAGAAGATCGAGGTGTGGTCGCGGGAGTGAGAAGGGGGGAGGGCGGAGGAGGGGGGGGGGGGGGGGGGCAGAAAACTTGAAATCCACAGCTGACAGGGCGCGGAGGCGACGATCGACGCACGAGGCGGACATTTGTGTGAAGCATGTCGCACGACATCCACTTGGGTTCTCTCCGCTCTCCGGGAGTCCGCTGAAGCCAGTTCTGAAGCCACGGTGCACAGAGCACAGATTCAAATTGTTTATCGTTTCAAAAGGAGCTTTTGAGTTCTTGTGAACCCCACCCCCCACACCCTACTCCTTTCATCGCTGCAACCATTACCCCTCCCCCGCGCCTCTCACAACACATCTCTGTGGGTCCTGTGTCTGGGGGAGGGAGGGAGTGGGGTGCAGGTTTGCTCACCCACGGCACCGGGCCGGTGCTTGCACTTTGAATGCCGTGGGGCTCCTGCCCGTGTCCGGGCGTGGAGATGCGAGGGTCGCCCCCCCTTGCCCCACCACTTTGTGTGTGTGGAGACGTTTACCTTACCTTGCCTTACCTTACATCTCTGCGCCCCCTCACGGCCTCCGGCCGCGCATGGGGCACCCCGCTTCAGTGCGAGAGAGGCAGCGGCACCAGCGACCCCTCTGCCCTCCCGTGCCAGCCCCCCGCCTCCGCGGCCCCACCGGCTGCACCGAAGCCTTCCAGGGCAAAGCGGTGAGCGGCGCCGCGAGCGCGGCGAGCGGGGCGGCTCCCTCCGCCATGCCGGCGCCCGTATCTCGGCCCAGGTCCCCTCCCGCTGTCAGCGGGGGTGAGGGCGGGGCGTCATGTCCGGGCACGCCGCAAGGCGGACGAGGGAGGGAGGGGGGCCGCGGCGGCGGGCGAGGCCATGGAACCGCCGCCGCGCCGGGCCGCCGGGCGAGAGCCCGGCGCTTGGAGCCCGGCGCGCGGCGGCGGGCCGCTCAGACGCCGCCAGCGACGGTCCCCTCGGAGACCTTGACGCTCGGCTTTGCGACGACGGCGTGCTTCTTGGTGAGGGCCACGGCGAGGGCGGCGGCGCCGAAGACGAAGCCAGTGACGCCGAGCCCGAGGCCCGCCTTTGCGAAAGCGGCGGTCTGGTCGTCGTCGCCATCGTTGTCGTCGATCTGCTTCTGGAGGGCGCCGATCTGAGCCTTGGCGGCGTCGAGCTCCTCGGAGGTCGCGAAGGTGTTCGGGTCGATCTCCTCGACCGCCTCGAGAACCTGCTTCCGCTCGTAGTCGCCGTAGCACCTTAGTGTTAATCCGTGTTGATTACCATCGCCGCCCCAATCGCCGCCCCCATCGCCGCCCCCACCTAAGCCCCCACCTCCGCCACCACCCACGTCACCGTTGCTGCTTCCGCCGCCTGCGCCGCCTGCGCCACCTCCGCCGCCAGCTCCCCCACCACCAGTGGTCGCGGGCTGCGGCGTAGCGGCTGTTCCGCCGCTGCCACAGTCGCCACCGCCACTGCCGCCACCGCCGGCTGCAGCGTGGAATCTCCCTGCGCCAAAAAGTGCGTTTGCAGCCGATGCGGCAAAAGAGGGGTCTCCGTCGACAACCGTGGGCAGGAGGCTCATCATCTCAGGCGTACAGCTCTGGCTGCTGCGTCCATCATCAAACACTTGCTGCTGCGGCTCTGCGAGCAGTCCCAATGCTCCCAACCCGTCTTCTACCGTATCTGTCGAGGGCCACTCATTGCCATCGACTTCACAGTGCATCGCCGCCGAGTCATAGCCTGAACCGATTTGCATCGGAATCGACATGGACGGTGCACTGCCTGCTCCTGCATACCTGCGCTTGACGGAGTCAGTCCTGGCGATCACTGTCCCACGCATCACATGGATGTCTTGCTCGCACAGCCACTTTGTCATCGCCGAGGCACTCATCATTGTCCCGCTCGCCATCAGTTGCTCCCTATTCTGCATGAGCGCCAGATCCATGAGCCTTTTCTGGTTGCCCTGGTCATTCGCAAACGCCTGGCATGCTTCAGCCTTGCCGTCGCAAATGGCACTCCGATAGTTCAAGGCACGCACGCGGCAAGCTTCCCGTCTCTCACCCGACAACATCGCGCGCACGGACGTCACAAGTGAACCAGGGGTCAACCGCCGCTCTCTCGCCGGCGCGATACGCTTTCTGTCCTTACCTGCCGGCCGGCACGGACCGCAAACAAGCGTAAATGTCACCAATTGGCAATTAGTATTAGCAAACCCATTCCCGTCCAGCTCCTGTCACAAGATCCCTCGTCAACTAAATTTTAGTACTGGCAACACGCCGCACTCATCATGTGACATTTTGCCGTTCCCCTCCCAAATGTCACAGTGGATGGCTTTTAATTTCTCGTAAATGTCGGTCCAGCCGGGCAGAGACTCTCACTCTCTCTCTCTGTGAGGGGACCACCGCGCACGCACACGTAGCACGCATGCACGCACGCACGCATACAGCACACAGGCGCCCCTTACATTGATCAATCCCGCCACTCGCCTTCAGCAAACCAGAAGTTCGCGTCGGCAATTCTTTAGTAAAATTCTTTCCCACGGCGAAACGAAGTCGCCACGGCGCCCGCCGGGCTCCGGCAGGTCGTCCTCTCTGACACGCTGTCCCCTCTCGCGCTATTTAGGCTCGCCCTGCACACACCATCCTCTCGCACACGCCATCCTCTCGCACGCACTGTCCTCTCCACTCTCCTCGGACCTCACCGCCCGCACTCGCACGAAGCGACCTGTTTCACTCTGCACACCACTCAAGACCACGAGGCGTCACTTGTCGCCGCGTGTGCGCTGCGATCGCAGCTCCTTGCCGCCTGGCCGCGCTCCCGCCAACGGCCGCAGCTCGCCGTACTCAGCCTCACCATGTCCCATATCTCCCGCAGACGCCAGGACAGCTCGGCCGCTTCTCACGCTGCTGCGCCTCTCCAGGCATAGCGTATCGCGCCTACGGTGCACTCCGCGCGGCATCGCATGCTACCCGTACGCTGCTGTGCGGCCGTAGAGCAGCGGCTCGCATAAGGCGCGACCGACAACACACGCGCACGGGCGCCGCTGCCACCGCTGCCCTCCTCTCGCATCCGCTTCGAGCCCTCTCTCTTCTTTAATCGCATCGCGATCTCCGCCAGGACCTTCTCTCGGAACCTTCCCGTAGGCGCGGCGAGCCTGGACGAGAGCGACCTCAACCATGTCTCCGTCCTCTCGTTGCACACCCCACCACCCTCGCCGCCGCCTGCCCGGCCGGCAAAGCTCCCACACCTCCACCCTCGCCGCAAGGCACCGATGCCGCCGCCATCGCCGCCGCCCTACCCGACTTTCGCCGCCACCTTCGCCGCCACCCTACCCGCCACCCTGCCCGCCGGACCAGCCACCACCCTGCCGCAGACGCCAGCGCGGCGCCAACTGCCCCGCCGCTTCTCCCCCTGCTGCGCTCTCTCTAGGCGCAGTGAATCGCGACGACAGTGAATCCCACTCCGCGCGACGTCGCGCGCTGAGCTGCTGTCCGACTGCGAGAGCAACGGCTCTTCAGCCACGCGCGGCCGAATCACATAGGCGCTCGGACGCCGCACACACCGCCAACCCACGGGATTTGCACGCCCTCCTCGCCTGGTGAGGTTGCACTGCGCCTCGCGCGGACGCCGCACCACCGCCGCACCA
This sequence comes from Emiliania huxleyi CCMP1516, assembly GCF_000372725.1. Lineage (NCBI taxonomy): Eukaryota > Haptophyta > Isochrysidales > Noelaerhabdaceae > Emiliania > Emiliania huxleyi. Next base: position 10,613 of record NW_005196378.1, on the reverse strand, counting down.
CCGCCATCGCTACCGCCATCGCTGCCCTCCTCTCGCATCCGCTTCGAGCCCTCTCTCTTCTCTCCTCGCATCGCGATCTCCGCCGGACCTCTCTCCGAACATTCCCGTGACTCCGTCCTCTCGCTGCACCACCCTCGCCGCCGCCCTACCCGCCCGGCAAAGCGCCCACACCTCCACCCTCGCCGCCGCCGTACCCCCTGGCACGACGCCCCCGCCGCCATTCTCACGATTCCCTTCCCGCCCGGCAAGGCGCACCCGCCGCCGCCCTCGCGACGTCCTACCAGCCGGGCATTATGCCCTCGCCGCAACCATTGCCGGCCAAAGCGCTTCGCTGTCGTCGTCGTCGTCTTGTCTTGTACCGTAGCACCCTGTGTTCTTGCCTTTTACAATCAAAAGTTGACACCCAACATCCTTACACAGTCATCCTCTGGCGTCTGGCTACTCCCCATAGCGCTCTCGGTTTCGCCCCCCCCCGCCCCCCCTGTAAGTGCGTACCCCTCAAGTACGGCACGACAGAACCACAAGCCCAGCACAGAGATCTAGAGTGTCGCAGTTGGGGGGGGCCACCCCTCACGGCTGTGAGTCTGTCGCAGCTAGGCGCAATGCACAACAATCCAGTCCACCCGGGCGTCCTGCCCTCAGCCCCACAGGCACCGTTCTAGTTCTCAAGCAGATACGCTGTCCGGCCCCACAGCAGAGCAAACTCCCTCTCGCGTTGCCGGCCCTCCCATTGCCGCTGGGATTCGCCGTCCTCAGTTTCACGCCCCCTACCCCAGCAGCCGTTGTGACGCGCTAAGCTCGCTGGCAGCCCACCGGAGCGCCATTCACAAGCCTCCTCTGCCGATGAGCCCCTCCAACGCCGCTGCTCGACTCCAATCTCAATCGAGCTCCACCATGAGTCGAACAAACTTGCGTGCCCCAGAGACGTAGCAGGACTCAGGGCACCGCCGCTTCTTCCCGCCGCCACGGCACCTGGAGCATCCGCCACGGAGCACGCCGTACCTGGTGAGCATCGCCGTATCGCGCTCGTCTGCCTCAACCGCGACCTCCGCGGAGGCCACCTCCTCCGCCTCGGTGTCGGCCACTGTCGACGATGACGAAGTCGCGGCCCTTGTGTTGGACCGCAGCTGTCGCGCCCAGGGATCTGCCGTCGTAGCTGCCGGGCTGGTCGCTGTCGCTGCCTCGCCCGCTCCAGCTGCTCCCATGTCCTCCTCGTCGTCAGTCTCGTCCACGTCTGGGTCCTCGTCTTCGGTCTCGTCGTCATCGTCCAGAAAGACGCGACGCTGCGGCTGTGGCTGCTGCGTTGCTACGGCCGCCGCTGTGTCCACGGCGTCTCCTTCAACGACTGTGTGCCTTCCAACATTCTCGGCGGCGACTGGTGAGCCCACCGGCATCGTAGTTGCATGCTCCGACATCAAGGCCGCCTCGCGCAGCCGCATCGTGAGTGCTGATGTATTGGCCTGGTAGACATCGTTGAGATCTGTCGCTTGGACAAGCTGCTCTGCGAGCTGGCGTTGCGACGTTGCGTGGTCCTCGCGCTCGCGGTCTTGCAGATGCCTCAATTGCACAAGCTGGTTGTTGAGCCGCGTGATCTCGGTCGTTGCGTCGAGCAGACGCTTGACCACCTGCACCTCGCTCGGATACCCGTCAATCACCTCGCCGCCCAGCTCGACGAACCTATCCCACGACCGCTCAGCCGTCTCGAGGTGCTCAAGCGTCGCCTGCACGAGGCCATTGCCTTGCTGCATCGCTCGCGCTACCTCCTCCTCGACAGCCTTATCCTCGCTCGAAGCTTCCGCTACCTTTGCACGGGCAATCTGCAGAGAGAGAGAGAGAGAGAGAGAGAGAGAGAGAGAGAGAGAGAGAGTGATCCCGCCTGTGGTGTTGGGTGCGAGGTCGTGGAAGCTTCGATCCCAAGGGGGGGAGCTGATCCCACTCGGTAACCAACTCTCAGGGGCAGTAGGTGGGCGGGCTTCAAGCGCGCTCATCTCGAACGACAAGGCGTCGCTACGCGCGGTCTTCCGCGGGGGGAGCTTCGTCGACGGGTGCGGGAGCGCAGCGCAGACAGTGCTGCGGCGATGCCTCCGGCTGTTTGCGGCGGGCGGCTTGCTGCTCGCGGCGATGGCGAAAAACTCGTCTCGTGGCACACCAAGGGCTTATGCTCTGTCGAGACGTGAGGCGTATGCGCCCAGGAGGGGAGGGCGCATGCGTAACGACGCTGCTAGAGATGCCTTTCGGGGCCCAGAGATAAAACTTCTGATGCCATGCGTGACCTAGTATGCGCCGTCGTCGCCGCCTTCCGCCTCCTGCGAGTGAGCCTATAGCGCTGTCACCTCTACTGGCTCGATCGCACTCGCCTTAGCCAGCCGCTTGCACGATGCAGAAGCGACCCGGCTGGCCATCTCTCGCACCTCCGCATTGCTTGGCGGCGCGGCGCCCACGCGCTGGCGCACGAGTCGCCCTTCTTGACTCGCCACGTGGGCCTGCAGCCGCTCATTCCCGCACCCTGCGCTGCCACCTGGGCCTGCAGCCGCTCGATCTCCGCACCCTGCGTGGTCAACTGGGTCTGCAGCGGCGCCAACATGCGCTGGCACACGGCGGAAATCACGTTGCCTCGTGCGCCACCTTGTCCGCTAGCAGCCCAACAGACGGGCAGCCGTCGGCGATCTCTTCGTTACACTCTTCCCGTGGGAGACTCTGCTGACAGGGTTTGCGATGAGGAGCGACCCGAAGGGTTTCTCGGAGGTTAGTGCACCACTAACCGCCGAAGCGCAAGCGCTGGGAGCAAGAACACTACGACCTGGGTCGGGCTCATACTAGCACCCATTTTTCGGCAAAGCAAGACACAGAGCTGGGAAGCGAACTACTCTCGTTTTTATGACTTGACACTGATGAGGGGGTGGACCTCTGCCAGCTCGAGAGCGTTCTCCGCCAGAAGACTCGCGCCGAGGTGGATGGGTTGGAGGGGAGGCTTTTTTGCCGCGCGGCTAAAGGTAGACGACCGCGTGCTGGCATGGCTCATCAGCGGTTTCGCGGCGTTTTCACTTGAGGTGAATTGCGGCTGTCTCGTTTGAATCGATATGGACGCGTAGTTCGACCGTCCCGCAAGCGACTTAAAATCCCTGTGTGGTGGCGGCGTGCCGTCCTCCCATCCCTCCCTTGGGTTGTCTGTTTTCTTTCTTTCTTTTAAAGCCAATGTAGGTAATAAATAAATAAATACAACGGACACGCCAAACGAGGGGTGGGAGAAGGACAGGGTCCCCACCTGCGCGAGCAGGATCTTGTAAGGACGATCAGGGACACAGGGGAACGGGAGCGGGGAGCGCATCGCGACACGGAGGGGGGCTGGGGAGGGTTCACCCTCACGACAGGGTCCCAGGGATTCCTCTCTCGTATAGGACAGGTTGCACCCGGCGGCACAGGGGCAAGCGCGGGCCTCCTACTGGTTGCGCTCTCCTAGTTCTCCTGCTCCTGACAAGGGACAGCGACAGGCTCGCAGCACGGTGGACTCCCTATCCACTGGCGATCTCTCTCGACTAGCGACCTTCCTCCGACTTCTCACCGGCAGTCTCTTCTACCACAGGCAGACTGACACGTGGGTGGCAGTGGCGGTGATAGGAGTCTCCCACTCTGTGGGCCTCGCTAGAAGTGCGACCCCTGCGCGTGTCCTCGCCCTTGAAGGGGAAGGGGCTGTGTGTCTGTGCATGTGTACAATAAAGCCAAAAGCGCGCAGCGGCTTTTTCTTTTTCTCGCGCCTCTCACATGTCGCGCTGCCCTCGCGCCGCACGCACCGCAGACGACGCCCCGCCCACGGACTGGCTGGCCGAGCTGCCACACGAGCTGCACCTCCGCATCCTCGAGGGCGTCGACGACTTCTCCGACTGCGCCGCCTTCAGCCTCGCGTCGCCGCGCCTCGGCCTCCTCGCCCTGCGCAGCGGCCTGGCGCGCTTCAAGGACCCGCTCTTCGCCGTGGCGATGCGGCTGCTGCTCCTCCAACGCTTTGCCGGTGGCTTCGGTGTGGTGACGCTCAGCGAGGACACCCTCCGCAGATACGCCGCCGACCGCCGCGCCAGCGCCGACCACTTCCCGTGGCTTGCGAGGGTGAGCCCGGCGCTCCGCCTCTCGTCAGAAGTGGAGGGCGCTGGCGAGAACCGCCGCGAGGTCTGGAGGCTGCGGCGCGGCGAGAATGGCGCGAAGCTGCGGTCACGGTCCTTGCAGAGCGGCCAGGAGCGGCACTACGAGGGCGAGCGAGGAGCGGAGCGGAAGGTGCGCGCTGAGCTTGCCAACGGCGAGGCGCATTACTACGAGGGCGAGCAAGGTGCAGAGCGGAAAGTGCGCCTGGTGTATGCCAGCGGCAACGTGAAGTACTACGAAGGCGGGCAGGGTGCGGAGCGGAAAGTGCGCGCGGTGCGTGCCGACGGCCAAGTGCAGCACCTCGAGGGCGAGAAAGGTGCGGAGCGGATTGTGCGCCACGGGGGGGGAAAAGGGTTTTTTTTTTTTTGCCAACGGCGAGGTGCACTACTACGAGGGCGAGCGAGGCGCGGAGCGGAAGGTGCGCACGGTGTTTCCCACCGGCAACGTGAAGCATTTCGAGGGCGAGCGAGGTGCAGAGCGGCTGGTGCGCAAAGAGTTTCCCAGCGGCCAGGTGCAGTACTACGAGGGCGACCGAGGTGCGGAGCGGGTGGTGCGCATGGTGCGAAGTGAGGCTCGATAGTGGTGTCGTCTTAAGCGTGCCGTCAAGCGTCATCTCCCTTGGGTTTTGTCTGTTTAGTGTTTTCTTTCTTTCTTTTACAAAAGCACAACGGCCGACATCTTTTTCTTTTTGCTGTGAGAGAGGCTTGTATCTTAAGAATTCTTTTTGAGAGCGCCTTCGGTGACAACAAAATACAAACAGATAGTCACTTCTTAGAGGGTTTTGCTTCGGAGTGCGCGCCAGTCCCGACAATCTCTCTCTGTCTCTCTCCAGAGAGAGAGATTTTTAGCAATTTGTTGTTTGTTTTGCTCTCCCTAGTGCCAAACTTTACAAAACGGCGAGAAACGGGGCCATGGCCGACGCTCGCGATGGCCCGTCCGTTGCGGCCAGGCTCAAACTGTGCGCGCAAGCCACAGGAGAGGCGGTGGCGCCGCAAGACGAGGCGATGATTCGCATCCTCTCGCCGTGGAGCGCAACTGGTGGAGCTTCAGCGTCAACCCGACGCCCATGGGCAAGCAGTTCATTGTCCAGCCCCAGTCCCAGTGGGAGAGGGACAGGGAGCGGCAGCAGGCCAAGGAGGGCAGTGCCCCACCGCAGCCTGTGCCTGCTGCCACCTCCGCCGCGGCACCGCCCGCAGCACCGCCTGCCGCCGCTGCAGCGCTCCGGCCGCAGCACCGCAGGCACACCCACAGCACCAACAGATGCAGCAACCCCAGCCCAACGAGTCGCCCGAGGGGTGGACCAGGGTTGGGAAGGGCGGCATGCCGGACAGGTTCACCATTAGGAACCCTGGCCGCAAGCCGCCGGGCAAGGCGGTCAAGCGCAAGCCTGACCGCCAGCCCGCACCCAAGGGAGGTGGACCCCCACCCCCCTCTCCCAAGGTGAACAAGAACAGGCTGAGCGCGCTGGGCGCTGGCCCTTCTGGCACCAGCGGGAGCCACGAGCGCGCACCGCCGCGCTCCCCCTCCCCCTCCTCGCCGCCTGCCAAATCACCGCGGCCGTCTGTGCCTGCTTCCGAGTATGACTCCGAGTTCGACTTTTCCGACGCTGAGGCGCAGGATAGGACGGCAGGGGTCGTACACGACGCAGTTCAGCAGGCTGTGATGCAATACGGCTATGACGACGAGATCTTCCAGGCGTGGAGGGACGGCGAGATACGGCGAAAGGACTTGCCGGAGGAGGTGGTGGCTATGGCTTTGGACCTTTGCGAGAGGTGGCGAGCGGAGCAAGAGCGGTGTAGGCGCGTCCACGCGGCGCAGCGGCTCTGCCGCGACCCCGGCCCCTCTCATAGCCGCAGCCGCAGCCGCAGCCCCAACTCTTGCCGCTCTTCCGTGTCGGGTTGTGACGAGGGGTGAGGGGACACGGATTGAAGATCCCTCACACCAAGATCGTGCAGGGCGGGGACACATGTCCCTAAATCCCATCTCGTCTCAGAGTTTGCCCGTTTTATTTATTTATTTATTGCTCTCCCTCCACACTCCAGCCCCGTGCCTAGTGTAAAGAACAATGGTTGGGTAGTAGGGCTAGGGGTCGCTCTAACACTTAGCCTCTGCAGCGAGCGAGCGCTCAACTTAGCCCCGCTCGGAGCCGGGCTCAGACTTAGACGCTGTATGGTCGGGGGCCATGAACTTAGACGACATAAGGCCAACTCCGGGTAAAACCAGGGTATACCTAGAAAAGCCTTCATTCAGGTTTACCCGAACGAAAAATACCTGGACGGTCCCGACCAACGTATGCCGCGCACGACGCCATATCGCCTTCTCCCAGGGCCAGTGCACTACTTGCGGCGCGCAACGCCTGCTCAAGTACGCGCACCGTACCATGTGCTGCCGCTATGCGTGTCTTAAGGCGGCTGCGGCGAAGCGGCGGGCGCGGCATGCCGATGGCAGTGCGGACGATGCGGTTGCGATGTGTTCTGCTTCAAGATCGTGGCGGTGCTTGGCATGCACTTCTGCGATCCTAATCAGCTCATCGCAACGTCCAACGAAGCAGCGCAACAAGCTGGCTGCTGCCAACAAGGCCCTATGCTACCTCACGTGCGGATCGTTCAAAGAGGACCAGCATACACAGGGGTTCTCTGACACGCGTTCGTTTGAGCTTGAGGCTATTTGTGAGAACTGTTTGGCTAGAAGTCGCCGAATATTGCGCTCAAGAAGCAGCAACGAGAATCGGAAGAGGAGGATGCTGAGGCAGCGATTGCTGAGCATGAGGAGGATCGATCGCCCGCAGCAGCGAGGAAAATTTGGGGGCTGCGCCGTATCGAGTATATCGTTGTACGTTGATCACGGTGGCTAGTGCCATTTCACTCTGACACGCTAATCTTGAAAACGTCTCCAACGGAGCTCCGTGTTGCTTCCAGCGCCCCCCCCCGCGCTCCCTGCGGCCATGGCCGATGCTCCTAGTATGAGAGGTCATCTGGCTACCGCGAGAGCGACCCAACTCGTCGACATCGTCCGATGATTGTGCCTCAAAGTCAGCCTCCGGAGGCTATCGTGGGGTGAGCCGGCGGTACAGTAGCCGTGACATGTGGTTCCACCACCCCTCGTAGGCTTTGCCTCTGATCGCCACCGTTCCCAGGCTGCCTAATGGGATGGAAAGGAAGGCTCGGCGAGCGTATAGAAGCGTTCTCGACCTCGTCGTGGCAACCTGCACGGCAGCGCTGGCAGGCGATAAGAGCGTCGTGCCACCTGCCCCGAGACGGGTCGCAGGCGTCGTACCGAGCGCGTCGAGACCGTGTCCTGATGTGATCTGCACGGGTGAGTCACGTCGGCGTCAAAGGAGCGACGTGCGACCTGTCAGAGCTTGATCTCCGATCTCAGCGGCGTCGAGTCGTCTCCGGCGCGCAACAAATGTACCTCCCCAGGACGCGCAGAGGCAGCTGCGATCGGAGATAGAGCACTGAGAGGTCGCACGCCACTACTTTGACGCCGCCGTGTATTCTGGGGGGCGACAAGCTCGGTCATGTGGGACCCGAGAGCGGCATTGGTTCAGTAATGTTAAATATCGAGGGGATGTAGACGTAGTTATTCCCAAGGCATACGCATGAGCAGGAGGGAAGGTT
>NW_005196378.1:0-2759 GCF_000372725.1 Emiliania huxleyi CCMP1516 | reverse complement strand
TCGGCGGGGTCGCAGCTGCCTCTGGAAGGCACCGAGAGGTACATTTTTCGCGCAATGGTCAAAATCAAGGTTTTGTAACGCGAGCTGTGCCACAGTGAAATGGCACTAGCCGGTGGGAGCCTCTTGGCCCCAGGCCGTCCACGGCCAACTTAGCCGATGTAAGAGGCTCCCGCTGATCTTAGACCGCGCAAGCACTCCAGCGTGGCTAGCCACACTTAGACCCGTTAGGCCTCCAGGCTCAGAACTTAGACTACTACCCAACCAGGTAAAGAACGAAAGAAAGAAACGAACAGACAACCCAAACGAGGGATGGGAGGAGGACAATTCAAACAGCGCCTGACGCATGGCGTTCAGGTGTGCGACTACGCGCTCGTCTACGCGGAGAAGAAGAACGACGGCGAAGCGCCGTACTCGGTCTCCTTCACCGCGACGCAGAGCGGCGACGTCATCGTACAGCTGCACCCGCACTCGCAGCTCGAGCGCGCTGTGCGCCAGGAGCGGCAGGCGCAGGCCACGGAGCCGCCTGCGAGCGCGAGCCCTGCGGCGCCGCCCGCCCCTGCCGCCGCGCCGCCAGCCGCGGAGCCGGCGCCCAAGACGTACGCCGCCGCAGCCGCATCGCAGCCGCAGGGTGCCACCGCGGGTGGCCAGCCCGCCGCGCCTGCGGGCCCGGCCGCCGCCGCGCGCGTGCCGCCGCCGCCCAGCGGCGGCGGAGTGCGCGGCTGCTCCTTCACTGTCCCTAACCCGGGCAGGAAGCGTGGGCAGCAGCAGCGCGGCAAGGGCCGCGGTGCCAGGGGCCGTGCCGATGCTGGACCCCGTCTCGTTGACAAGAACGCGCTGTCCGCGCGCGGCAGCGGGCCCTCGCGCCAGTCGCGCTCGCCGTCGCCCGACTCTCCGCCCGCCAAGCGGGCCGCCTCCGCTGACTCGTCCGGCTATGAAACCGATACGCCGGACGAGGTGCAGCAGGAGGCGGTCCGCAGGGTATGCGGCGCGCTCGGCATGAGGGAGCAGTTTGAGGCGGCGATGGCGGCGGGCGAGCTGCTCGAGATGCTCGAGAGCTTGCCGCGAGGGGCGGTCGAGGCCTCTGTCCGACAGATGCGGGGTTACAACCGCACGGGCGAGTGGCCAGAGCCCATTCTCACCAGCCCTGCCCCGCAGCGCGGCCGCTCGCCAAGCCCCGTCGATGAGTGGTCAGATGGTTAGTGCCCGAGAGCGAGGGGTCCGGGGGGGAGCACAAACATAGGACGCCCAGCCTTGCCCTCGTGCCGCCGAGTGCATATCCTATGCGAGAGAGATCCCCTGTGCCCTGTGCCCAGCCCTCTCCGCGCGGCGATGCGCCCTCCCCCCTCGCTTTTGCAAAATCCTGCAAAGGTGGGGACGTGTCTGTCCTCGACCCAGCCCTAGCTTGGGATGTCCGTTGTATTTATTTATTTATTTAGGAGGACAGGGTCCCCACCTGCACGAGCAGGATTTTGGAAGGACGCGTGCCTGCTGATGAATTTCTTTTTTCTGTGCACGGAGCTAACCTCCAGGTTGTTCCCTGCCCGTCGTCCGCGTGGGTGAATTCTTTTTTCCGGAATTCGCGCCCCCTCCGCCATGTGGGCGGTCCCACGACGGCTATTGTTCGCGACTTCATCTCGATGCACACCATTCCCACGCGCGAAGCCGAGACTACTGTCTGCGCCGCGACTACTGTCGACGATCGCCCGCGACTACGACGTTGTTGTCTGCGGCGGTGGCGTCATCGGCGCCTCGGTGGCCTACCACACAATCTTGGCCGACCCTCGTCTGCGGGTCTGCGTGGTCGAGAGGGATGTGCGCTACACGCACGCGAGCGCGATGCTCTCGGCCGGCGGCATCCGGCAGCAGTTCTCACTGCCTGCCAACATCCAGCTCTCGCTCTACGGCCTCGACTTTCTCCGGCGCGCCGCCTCGGACCTGTGCGTGCCGGGAGAGGAGCCGCCCGACCTGCAGTTCAAGGAGCAGGGCTACCTGTTCCTCGCGAGCGAGCAGGGCGAGGCGACGCTGCGGCGCAACCACGCCACCCAGCGCGCCGAGGGCGTCGACTGGATGCGCCTGCTCGACCCAGACGAGCTCGCGACTCGCTTCCCTTGGATGGACGTGGGCGGCGTGGCGCTCGGCTGCCTCGGCGAGCACTCGGAGGGGTGGTTCGACCCGTGGGCGCTGCTCACCGCCCTGCGCTCGAAGGCGCGGTCCCTCGGCGTCACCTTCCACGCGGGCGAGGTCACTGGCTTCGATCTCGAGCGCACCGCGCCAGGTGCGATTCGTGCCGTCCGCGTCGCCGACGCTGAGGGCGGCTCATCGCTCCTTGGCGCCCGCGAGGTGGTGAACGCGGCGGGGGCCTTCGCCGGCCAGCTGGTCGGGCTGTGCGGCGCCGGGGTGGCCCCTCTCCCCGTCGCCGCGCGCAAGCGGTGCGTCTTCTCCTTCGACGTGGGAAGCCGCGGCGGGGCGCGGGAGGCGGCGTCCCGCCGAGCGGCAGCATTTGCACGTCCATGACACGTCCATGACGCGTCCGAGACGTGTCGCATAGGCGAGAGGGGTCCCGCCGGGCGGGACCACGCCTCTCGTCGTGGACCCGTCCGGCGTCTACTTTCGCCCCGAGGTGCGCCGCCAATGAGTCGCTCCGCCGGGAGCGTCTCACATGACAACATACACATACACACATTCATTCATGACTCTCAGTCAGCGCTTTGATCCCAATCACGACACATGTGTGACTCGCCTAGTGTGGAGACGCCGTC
>NW_005196379.1:564204-574031 GCF_000372725.1 Emiliania huxleyi CCMP1516 | reverse complement strand
CTTCCACCTCTCGTTCGCCCGCTCCTCGATTGCAAAGCCGGCCGTGCCGTTTAGCTCTGGCTTCTCCCGAAGGCCGTGCAGCACCACAAACGAACCCGTCTCAAGCGAATGGCCGTCCGGCTCTGACTCCGACTCCGAGGCGCCGTCCGACGAGTTGAACTCGTTCACCGCCGGTGCGCGCGCCTCCGTGGCAGCGCGAAGCACAACGTCGTTGGTCTCCATGACGGCGGCGGTGGCGGTGGCGCCCGAGGCTCGAGCACCACCAGGACAACAGACCAGGCGCGAGCACCACCGGGAGCAACGAAGTCCAGCGGCACACACGGCCGGGACAAACAAAGCAAGTGATAGCTGTGAAAGCACGCCCACCCTAGCGGGATTGGGCACGTGAAGGTAAGTGCGTCTGATTCACAGCTTAGGAGAGTAAAAGCAATCTGCGCACGAAAAAAGAATTAGGTGCTGCAGAGAAGGCCACTCTCACAGCACAGGCGCGGACTGGCACACAAGAAAGAAGACGCCGGCCGCCTGGTTGCGAACGCAGTTCCGAATCGCCAAAACTATGCCGCTGCGCCTCGACGAGCTCCCGCTCGAGCTTCTCGTCCTCACGCTGCGCGCGCTCTCGGCACAGCAGCTCTGCTGCTGCGACGCGACGTGCAAGGCACTCCACGCCGCCGCCCGCGACGAGAGCCTGTGGCGGAGCCTGTGCGAGCAGCACTGGCCTTCCGGCCCAAACCTGTCCTCGTGCCGCGCGTCCTTCTCCTCGGCGAACGGCTTTGCGCACCTGCGACGGCTGCCGCGCCGGGTGATCGACGTCGTGGAGCGTAAAGACGGGCCAGGCCGCCGCGCGGGCCAGCGCGATGTGCCAGCACAGGTCACCTCTGTGGACGCCGATGCAACCCGGCTGGTCGCCTCCCTCAACGCCAAGGGCGGTGCGTACGGAGAGGTCGTCTGTCTCTCGCGAACAGGCGTCCGGCGGTGGAGCCTTCAGCTCGGCCGCCTGCTCAAGGACGTCCGCATCGTCGGCGAACACGTGCTCGCCCTGCACGCCGACACGGACTGGGAGCCGAAGCTGGCGGTGGTCGGCGCGAACGGCGCGTTGCGCGGGCAGCTCTGCTCGCTGCCGGCAGCCTCGGCCGGGGCCGTCCCCGCAGGCTGGGGCAGCTACCATGGCCTCGCCGTGCCTCCCTCGCAGCCCGACACCGCGCTCGCCTACAGTGTGAGCGGCTGCTGGTGCGCAGTCGACCTGCCGACTGGCGCGACGCTACTGCACGCCGACGCGGGCCACCTCGGCTCGCCCGACGCTGAGCACTACTCGCTCTGCGCCGACCCGCTCCACCCGCACCTCGCCACCGCCGCGTGGAGGGCCGGCGCGCGGAGCTGGCTCGGGCGGGTGGACGTGCGGTGCGGGGCCGGCCTGCAGGCGGTCCTCCGCACTCACCCTGATGATGAAGACCTGTCACCCTGAGATGATGAAGCCCTGTCACCCTAGTCACTTCATCACGAGCAGCACCCGGACCGCAGGCGTTGCTCTGCACGCGCCACTCGGGCCTGCTGCGAGTCGGCGCCGGGCGAGAGCACCGCGTGCTCACCTCGCACGCCCGCTGCAAGGAGATCGAGGTCTGGGACGTGCGAGGACCGCCGCCCACCTCTCTCGCCGCCTCCCCGCCCGCCCGCGTCCGGCCTCAGTGCGCAGCCCAGCCTGACGGTAGGCTTCTCGAGCAGCCACGACTCGGAGCATGCGCGCTCGTCGCAGCCCCGCGTCGAGGCGTGGCGCTGCGCGGGCAACGGCCCCGACTTCGACTTCAACGACGGCGTCCTCGCCGCTGTCTCCGCCGGCGCGCCAGGCACGAGCTTCGGCGCGAAGCTGCACGTCTTTGCTGACGCCCCTCGCCGCATCACGGCCGACGTGCCGCTCAGCGAGATCGTGATCGACGATTCCTACCGGCACACGTGCCCGCGCGGCATCCGGGTCGGCGGGGGTACGATCAGTCTCATCGCAGACCGGCGGAGGGCGATCCAGTGCCTTGTCGCCGAGAGACTTCTGTAGAAAGTGTCAGACTCACTGTGATGTCGTTTTTTACGTCGGTCGTCTTGATCTTTGCTTGAGGGCACCGCCTCTGGAGGGAAAAAATAATAACATTGAGAAAGGGAAACCCACAGATAGTGGGATGGCTCCATAAAAACGAGACGAAACCAAGGTCCTGTGCCCGCGAGTCTCTACCCTTATAAGTCTCTCGTGTCGGCGCCGACGCTCTTGGTTTAACCGTAGAACGTCCCAGCCGATGCCGAACACCGCCCGCCACGATCGATCAGTCCACAATCGTCGGCCCGCACCCCGCAGCGACCCGCAGCGATGGATGCCGCCCCCCACGGCCCCTACGGCCGACGCGCCGATGCACGACCGGCCTCCGTCGGACGGCTCTCCGGCCTCTCCGGCCGCTGCCGCCCGCGCTGCTGCCGATCCGGTCCCCTTCACGCTCCGCACAAGCATAAACGACAACTTTGAGGTCGCCGGCTTTGGCCAGGTGCCCACCACCTGCTTGCCTCCATGTTCACGCTTCGCGCCCCTTCCCCCCCTCTGACGCCGCCGTATACCGTAGGTGAGGGGCACGACTACCCGCCTGGAAGGCGCTCTCATCAGCAAGTCACCCAGGCACCAACTCCTGGGCGTTTACGCTTGACTACGAAACCATGCAGTGGATGCAGCTCGATCAAAACGGCGACGCCAACAGCTGGTCCCTGGGCGAGTTCCTCGCCCAGGATGAGGTGCGAGTCATGATGCTCGACCCAGCGTGCACCAAGTCGCTCACATTCCGTGAGTTCGTCAACGGGCGACTGCGATCTCGAACTCGGACAACTGGACTGGCGCGCCGGCCGCCGAGGACGATGGCTCCCTCGACGACATCCCTTCATCGACGGACGCTTTCACCGCCGACGGCCCTGGGCCGTCGAGCGCGGCCCCCGACGGCCTGCACGTGATCGAGGTACAGAAACGGGGGCTGCCGCACGCTCACATCCTCATCTATCGGCCTTAGGCGCGGAGCCATCGCGCACGCCCGTATCGCGTGCGGCTCCGAGGTCTCCCGCCGAGACCGGCTCGGGGCGGCGCGTGGCCGCACGCCGCCGTTGAGGAGGCGATAGGAGAGGGGAAGGCGCCGGACACATCGAGCGAGCGCTGACGTGTAAGGTGTCTGCGCTGCTCCGGTGCGTGGGGTTCTGCCTCCCCCCTTCTGTGTGGCGAGGTGTTTGCGGCGCGATGCCCGATCGTGCGCGATAGCCTCCCATCCTCCCATTGTGCGTGGTGTGTCGGTGTGTCGGTCGTCCGGAGCGTGTGGCGGCGCCGTTGCATGCAGCGACTCTGCTCCACGTGCCGACGACTGTGGACTGACGTGACTGACTGGTAAATGCTTGCGATGCCGATGGATGATCTCCGACAACCCAAAACCAAAATGCAAATGCGGAGTGGCCCCCCTGTGGCGTGCAGATCCTGCGTCTCTCATGCCCGAACAACTGACGGGTCCCGTCGCAGGTCCACACTAGTCTACCCTTATAAGTCTCTCTTGTCGGCGCCGACGCTCTTGGTTTAACCGTAGAACGTCCCAGCCGAAATCCGCCCGCCACGATCGATCAGTCCACAATCGTCGGCCCGCAGCGACCCGCAGCGATGGATGCCGCCCCCCACGGCCCCTACGGCCGACGCGCCGATGCACGACCGGCCTCCGTCGGACGGCTCTCCGGCCTCTCCGGCCGCTGACGCGGCCGCCCATGCTGCTGCCGATCCGGTCCCTCTCACGCTCCGCACAAGCATAAACGACAACTTTGAGGTCGCCGGCTTTGGCCAGGTGCCCACCACCTGCTTGCCTCCATGTTCACGCTTCGCGCCCCTTCCCCCCCTCTGACGCCGCCGTATACCGTAGGTGAGGGGCACGACTACCCGCCTGGAAGGCGCTCTCATCAGCAAGTCACCCAGGCACCAACTCCTGGGCGTTTACGCTTGACTACGAAACCATGCAGTGGATGCAGCTCGATCAAAACGGCGACGCCAACAGCTGGTCCCTGGGCGAGTTCCTCGCCCAGGATGAGGTGCGAGTCATGATGCTCGACCCAGCGTGCACCAAGTCGCTCACATTCCGTGAGTTCGTCAACGGGCGACTGCGATCTCGAACTCCCGACAACTGGACTGGTGCACCAGCCGCGGAGGACGATGGCTCCCTCGACGACATCCCTTCATCGACGGACGCCTTCACCGCCGCCGGCCCTGGGCCATCCATCGCGGCCTCCGACTGGCTGCCGCAGCTCACACCCTAATCTATCTGCCCTAGGCACGGAGCCAACGGAGCCATCGCGTGCGGCTCCGAGGTCTCCCGCCGAGACCGGCTCGGCGCGGGTTTGACTGACGTGACTGACTGATGAGTGCTTGCGAGAGAGAGATTTTTAGCAATGCTTGCGAGTAAATCTCCGACACCCAAAACCAAAATGCAAATGCGGAGGGGAGCCCACACTTCGCGTGCAGATCCTGCGTCTCTCACGCTGCCCGAACAACAGAGGCGGGTACCGCCGCGCGCAGGTCCCACACTAGTCTACCCTTATAAGTCTCTCGTGTCGGCGCCGACGCTCTTTTAACGTAGAACGTCCCAGCCGAAATCCGCCCGCCACGATCGATCAGTCCACAATCGTCGGCCCGCAGCGACCCGCAGCGATGGATGCCGCCGCCCCCCCGGCCCCTGCGGCTGACGCGCCGATGCACGACCGGCCTCCGTCGGATGGCTCTCCGGCCTCTCCGGCCGCTGACGCGGCCGCCCATGCTGCTGCCGATCCGGTCCCTCTCACGCTCAGCGATATCCGCACAAGCTACGACAACTTCGAGGTCGCCGGCTTTGGCCAGGTGCAGCCACCACCTGCTTGCCTCCATGTTCACGCTTCGCGCCCCTTCCCCCCCTCTGACGCCGCCGTATGACCGTAGGTGAGGGGCACGACTACCCGCCTGGAAGGCGCTCTCATCAGCAAGTCACCCAGGCACCAACTCCTGGGCGTTTACGCTTGGCTACGAAACCATGCAGTGGATGCAGCTCGATCAAAACGGCGACGCCAACAGCTGGTCCCTGGGCGAGTTCCTTGCGCTCAGGATGAGGTGCGAGCCATGATGCTCGACCCAGCGTGCACCAAGTCGCTCACATTCCGTGAGTTCGTCAACGGGCCGAACTCTCCAAAAGTCGACGGCGATCTCGAACTCCGACAACTGGACCGGTGCACCAGCCCCGTAGGACGATGGCTCCCTCGACGACATCCCTTCATCGACGGACGCCTTCACCGCCGCCGGCCCTGGGCCATCCAGCGCGGCCTCCGACGGCCTGCACGTGATCGAGGTACAGAAACGGTGGCTGCCGCAGCTCACCACCCTAATCTATCTGCCTTAGGCACGGAGCCAACGGAGCCATCGCGCATGCCCGCATCGCGTGCGGCTCCGAGGTCTCCCGCCGAGACCGGCTCGGCGCGGCGCGTGGCCGCACGCCGCCGTTGAAAAGGCGAGATAGGACCGAGGGGAGAGCGCCGGCCACATCGAGCGAGCGCTGACGTGTAAGGTGTCTGCGCTGCTCCGGTGTGTGTGGGTGGGATTATGCCTCCCCCCATCTGCGCGGCGAGGTGTTTGCGGTGGGTGCGATGGCCGATCGTGCGCGATAGCCTCCCATTGTGCGTGGTGTGTCGGTGTGTCGGTCGTCCGGAGCGTGTGGCGGCGCCGTTGCATGCAGCGACTCTGCCCACGTGCCACGACTGCTTTGACTGACGTGACTGACTGATGAGACAGGAATTTATGAGACATGAGTGCTGATGGATGATCTCCGACAACCCAAAACCAAAATGCAAATGCGGCGTGCAGATCCTGCGTCTCTCACTGCCCGAACAACAGAGACGGGTACCGCCGCAGGTCCCACACTAGGAAGGGGCAACCAGTATGTGGTGTGATTTCGAGGAAAACTCGGCGTTGCGAGCTCGCGGCGCCCCGTTTTCGGGCTCCGGGGGCGCGGGGTGGGCACCGTAGGCGGCGGGCGGACGGGCGGGCCGGGCGGCGGTCTGGGCCGGCGGTGGGGCGCGTAAAACCATGCAAAACGCGTATGTGGTGCGGGCAAAAGTGCGCCGTTTTCTGCGCCGGATGCGGCGCACTTTGGCGCCGGTGCCGGCGCAGATCTGCGCCGGCGCCGGCGCAGATCTGCGCCGCCAAACGGCGCACTTTGCGCCGCCGGCGCACTCTGCGCCGCCGGCGCACTCTGCGCCGGCCGGCGCAGATGTGCGCCGCCGGCGCAGATTTGGGGCCCCACACGCTCAACCCAGACGCTCATGAGTCTCTCGCTGGCCGATCTGCAGCGCCTCTCTGCGCGGCAAAAAGCCATCCGACCAACCCAACCACGCGGGCACCCCTCCTGGAGCCCTCCGCCACCGCCGCCGCCGCCGTCGCCGCCGCCGCCGACGCCGCCGCCGACGCCGCAGCAGCCGCCGCCGCCGCAGCAGCCGCCGCCTCCCGCCCAAGGGGCGGAGAGGCCCGCGGGTGCCTCCACCGCGGCACCGCTGTCTAGTGAGGGGTGTACCACGACGCTAGCGTGTACGTCCCTGTGTCTCCGTGAGAGACGAGAGAGCTCTCCGTCCATCGTCCATGACGCATAAGGCATATATCGCATGTGCATGATCGCTCCATGGTGATCCACCAGCCAGTACGTATTTTGTCGTGCTATTTACGGTTTTGGGGTGTCACACTTTCACACGGTAGCCGTGCTACTGCTTGAGGGCCGCTGCCCCCCCCCCCCCCAGGGGGGGTTGGTGCAGCGCTCTTGGCGGTCGTCCTGTGTCGCCAGCAGTGCCGGTGCTATGGTCTTGCGGCCGAGTCGGAGGGTGAGTCGGGCAGGGGCGCGGCCGAGCGGCGGAAGGGACGCGCATGACGCAGCTCGCAGCGCCCGAGAGGGGGGCAGCGCTCAGGCACAAGAGAGACCGTCGCCGGGTATGCGCTCCGCGCCCATTTTGTACGCCCCCGAGGCACGCCTGGCCCGGGAGGGGGAGGGCGGAGGGGTGGTCAGAGGGACGCGGCGGGCCGGGGAGGGAGGGGACGCGCGCGCCTTCGAGTACGCACTCGCGGTGACGGCCGGCTCGCAGGGGCCGCCAGCGCCGCTACGGAGCGCTGCCCGCCGGGAAGGTGCTTGGGAAGGGCGCTGGCGGTGATGTCGGTGCGGCGGGGTCTAACTCGGCGGCGAGAGGAGATGCCAAAAGGCGACTGTAGAGAGGCCGGAACATGTAGTGCGCCACGACGGCGGGAGAGCTCCCTCCCGTTGCCCCGCGGGCCGCCCCGAAGGGCCGTGCAGCCCACGCCCTCAGGCGCCGCTGTCGTCGGCGAGTGTCCTCGTCATGCGAGTGTCCTCGTCGGCGGCGTTTCGGTCCGCGGAAAACAAGCAGAGGCGGCGGCGCCGACTCCAGTGACTGCGGTCCGAGCAATGTGCGCCACGTGGGCCGGGCTCAATCGTTGGCAGCGGCAGAGAGCGTGCGCACCAGTGTGGTGGCAACCCCTATGTGGTGCAAAAAGTGCGCCGGCCGGCGCAAAGTGCGCCGGCGGCGCAAAGTGCGCCGGCGGCGCAAAGTGCGCCGGCACCGGCGCAAAAGTGCGCCGGCGCCGGCGCAGATCTGCGCCGGCGCCGGCGCAGAAGTGCGCCGATTTCTGCGCCGATTCGGCGCACTCTGCGCCGCCGCACCCAATAGGGGTTTTCACACCACATACTGGTGGCCCCTTCCTAGTCCATTTAACAAACCAAGGACCAACCACAGTCGACACTAAGTGAGATGAAGCTGCTTTCGATGCTCCTGCTGGTTGCTAGTGCAATCGCTGCCCCGATCCCAACCTCTCTCTCGCACGACGAGGTCTCTCTCTCGCCCGACGAGAAGCGCGGCGGCCTCGTGCTTGCGGCTGCGGGCCACAACGCCGCCGCCGCCGTGACCATGGCTTCCAACGATTACAAGGTCGCGGCGATCCATCAGGCAGGCGGCGTCGGCAACGGCAACGCCGCGGCCGTCCACATGGCGTCGAGCGGTCACGAGGCACTCGCTATGCACCAGCTGAACAAGGGCCGCATGCTCGAGGGCGAGGCCGAGTCGTCGACGCTCGCAGACGTCGAGGCGGATGGGGAGGACGCACCAGACGAGAAGCGAGGCGGCCTGCTTCTCGCTTCGACTGGGCACCACAACGCTGCTTCCGTTCACATGGCGTCGAACGGGCACAAGGTCGCGGCGCTCCACCAGGCAGGCGGGCTCGGCAACGGCAACGCCGCGGCCGTCCACATGGCGTCGAACGGTCACGGAATGCTCGCGATGCATCGGCTGAATGGCCGGTGAGGGAGAGAGCCTCAACCAACGAAGCCAGCCCACACGCTAGATGGATCCGACGTGATCCGGGTGGCGACACCTCTCCTCGTACGCACCTTCAGTTGAGTAGCTGTGCCTGCGGACCACAGCAGTCAGCACCTTCGATGATCGCTCCCGCCGCTCGATAAGATGTTCGCAGCAGTGTGTGGGGTTTCGTCGTGTCCAGTAGCAGTAGAGCCCAGCTCTCCCGCGCCGCTCCGTCGCGGACTCGCGCCTGCCCACACGTGCGCGTGTGTTTCGCTGTACGCTGATGATGGCGGGATCTTACGTTTGTATGGATCTTGATTCACCACGGCACGCCCTACATATACTATTTCCCTCCTCCTTCGCACCCTTACAATGGTCAATGCGCACACGCTCAGTACAGTACTCCTTAGCCACGCTCATCGAAAGGACCCGGCACGCAAGCTCTGCTTTGAGACGAGCGACGCACGCAGTTCCTCAAACTGCCGCCCGACCACGTCCTCGAAACGCCGGAGCTGCTGCCACGTCTCGCGCCGACGAGCCCACACAAACTGCACCAGCGCCGCGTCGTCAGCGTCGTTGGCCAAGTCTTGCAGCGTCTCACTGTACGTCCTCGCGAGGTAGCACGAGATCCACAGCTGGATGAGAAGGGTTCCCATCACCCCGAGTAGCGTGTGGTGCCTCGCCTCGATGCCATCGCACCCGAGCTCCCTCGCACGCGCCTCGACGGCGTCGATGTCGCCGCGTTCAAGCAAGCGGCACGCCGTGAGCTGCTGCTCATACGACGAAAAGTACATCACGAAGAAAGTGCAGACGTTCGAGAGCGACCACAGTTGGTTGATGTAGAAAAAGGTGAGCGCACCACGTGAGCGGAGCGCCAAGCCGAACAGCCCACACGCGGCGGCAAGGGCGGCGAGTGCATTCGCTCCGACCGTGAAGAGCTCATAGACAGGATCGTGCATATGCGAGTGCTTGTGGAGGTAGAAGCATTCTGCGAGCTGAGCAAGGCAGGTGCAGAGGAGGGCGCCGCGGACCCGCCGCACGCGCTCTGGCGAGACTTTGTGGAGGTCAGGGTAGTACTGCTGTGGGCACTCCTCGTCGAGGTTGTGGAAGAGGCGTGTGACCTTGCGGGCGGCGCTCGGCGAGGCCATGCTGCGCGAGGACAGTGACGACATTAGGCCTCCCCAACGCCGGAGTTAGGTGAGCGGTGAGGCACAGCGGCAAATGCAGGGTTTCACGCAGCTTCGAGCGCGAGGTTCTTCGCTACTCGTGCGCTACGCGGGCTTCCTGGTGCCGTTGGAATTCGTTTCACAAAAAGCCGGACCGGTCAGATTGAGATTCACACCTTGTTGAGAAAGAATAAAATACCTCCGATGGCGCTGCGCGCTGGCCTATGAGAGGCTGAGGTGCGAGCCCTGGAGGCCCTCGGGACGGGGGGGGGGGCATATTCACAGCGGGGGGGGGGG
>NW_005196379.1:558821-559748 GCF_000372725.1 Emiliania huxleyi CCMP1516 | reverse complement strand
ACTCCTCGAGCGGCCGCGGGTACACGAGCTGCTGGCGCAGCGAGCCGAGCGCGCAGTACGGCCGCTGCGGCAAGAACATCGTGTCCGCCGTGAGCGGGCGCGTCACGATGCCGGAGCCGCGCGTCCACAGGCCGGCGATCGCGCGAAGCATCGACGACTTGCCGGCGCCAGACTGGCCAGTGACTAGCAGGTGCTCCCCGCAGCGCACGGTCAGCGAGACGTTGGCAAAGAGCAGGCGCGATCCGTCGGGCGTGAGGAGGCTCAGGTCGTCGATCGCGAGCGCACGGCTGCCCGAGAGGATCGCAAGCTCCAAGTTGTGAATCCCGTCGGACAATGGCAGCGGCGACGGCGAGGGTGGGGCGGGCACCGGCGGTGTCGATGGCGCCGCGCTGTCGCCCTTGCCGAGCATTCTCAAGAAACCGGGCGGCCCATCCCCAGCAGTCTCTACCAGCTTGGCGCGCTGCGCCTCGCTCAGGACGAACGTGGCGTTGCTCGCGTTGCGCTGGTAGCCTTCCATGCGCTCGACAAATGCCGTGAGGCGGCGGAGGCCGGCGGAGAATCTCGAGATGCCCTCGAACTCGTTGACGATGAGCGAGAGGTCGTCGAGGATGCTGTTGAATGCGCCCGAGCTCTGCGTGATCACTCCGAGCTCGATGGTGCCCGCAAAGTAGAGCGGCGAGACCACCAGGACCGGCAGAATCTGGATGGCGTACCGGTAGGCAGTGGTGAAGAACTCGAGGTTGCGCTGCGTGCCGAGGACCGCACGCCGGCCCTCGACGGCACCCTCCAGCCGGTCGCGCACCTCCCTCGCCTCCTGCGCCTCGCCGCCGTAGAAAGCGATCGACTCGGCGTTCTCGCGCAGCCGGACGAGCGAGTAGCGCAGGTTGGCCTCGCGCAGCAGGACCTGCGCGTTCTGCCCGACCAGCG
>NW_005196379.1:552408-553561 GCF_000372725.1 Emiliania huxleyi CCMP1516 | reverse complement strand
ATTATTTGATCACAAATTTTGTCATCAAATAGTTTGTCGCAGAACGACTTGGAGGCCCAGGGCATGTTAATGGCATGTGTATGCGCTAAGAGACTTTCGAGATTGGCTTGCAACGATACTACGTCGTCGTCGTTGATCGGGGAAGGTATGCCCTTATCATCAAGTCGTGTGACGATGAGGGAATCAAACTTGAACACGTTCACGTGAATACCAACACTGGCGCAGTAGGACCGCGCCAGGCATAGAAACTCGTTCTCCCAATATTGGAGAATTTTGGAGACGTAAGATCCGCCCTCGTTACCCCTGTCTGTCCTACGAAGGTCCCAAGCCTGCTTGTAGACATCGACGGTTGGTGCCAATTGGATGAGCCAGGCTCGAATGTTTTTGACACATTGGTCAAATGCGGCAAGCTGTGGACAACTCTTCCCAGGTGCCCACTTGTACAGCTCTTTTCTGAAAATGGCAGCAAGGATAACTTGCTTAGGTTCGTTGCTGCTGGTCTTGTCTATCACGGGCATATTCGCCTTCACATTTCGCATAAAGTTTACCTTGCGATCACCCAGCATGTCACCTAAGGGTGAAATGTCGATGGGACAAGCATCGTGGAGCCCATTCGCACCCTTGGCAATCCAGTTCAGTATCCGAACCTGGCACGATGACATATCGATTTCGGTTGCAAAGGACCCCATCAATGGGCGAAGGAGGGCACCCCATGCCATTTGTAACGTCTTCACTTGACCATTCTCATTGTAACCATATTGTCTACCGAATTCATTCTTTGGTTTGTAGTGGCGTGGGGCATAGACAAAGCCACCAATTCGCTCAGGCTCCTGGCTTAGGAATTCGCGGCAGATACTTCGCATTGTCTGTGTTACATTTTGAATTAATTGTTTTTTGGCTTTGCCAAACGTCAGCGAAGAATCCTTAGCTATCAACTTAGCGATTTCCTTTTTGAGCTTCTCCTGGCAGTTACTCTCGATCAGTGCTTTGATGTCTTCTTGATTGAGAATGGCACAGGCGCCAGGGAGGCTCGCAAATTCACGGACGT
Organism: Emiliania huxleyi CCMP1516; assembly: GCF_000372725.1. Taxonomy (NCBI): domain Eukaryota; phylum Haptophyta; order Isochrysidales; family Noelaerhabdaceae; genus Emiliania; species Emiliania huxleyi. The sequence continues at coordinate 552,513 of NW_005196379.1, read as the reverse complement.
CTCCGATTTCGGAGCAGGAATTGGTCCATTTGTCTACGTCTTCCAAGTTTAGGGGGAGTACCATTTTATTTGTTACAAGAAAAAAATTACTGATGGAAAAAACTG
>NW_005196379.1:538495-543329 GCF_000372725.1 Emiliania huxleyi CCMP1516 | reverse complement strand
CCGCTCCTCACGCTCATCCTGGCCGACGGCGAGCGGCTCGTGACGCTGCTCGTGCCCGCCTCGCTCCTCCACTTTGCGGGCTCGGTGCTCCGCTCCCCGCTCTCTGCCCTGCTGCGGCGCGCCGCCTTCTACTTTGGCTTCGAGCGCGGCGCGCCCGTCGACGCACAGCTCGTCGCGAGGCTCGAGCGGGCGCGCGCCGAGGGCGGCACCGTGCTCGCGCCCCCGGCGGCAGTCAAGTCCTTCCTGCTCAAGTTCCTCGAGCTGCACCGCGAGATCGCGCTCGCGCCGCCGCCGCCGCCCACCGGCGTGGTCGGCCTGCTCAGCAGCCTCCCGACGCCGCTGCGCGTGCCGCGCGCCGCCGCGACCGAGCTCGACTCGGCGACGAGGCAGCTGCGGCTCTGTGCGCGGGTGCTGCGGCTGTGGGGCGGCGGCGTGCTCGTGCTGGACGAGGTGGACTGGCTCCTCCACCCGCTCAAGTCGGAGCTCAACTGGCCGCTCGGCGGGCGCGAGCCGCTCGACTTTGCAAAGAGCGCGAGCCTCGGCTCGGGCATCCGCTGGCAGCTGCCCTTCCAGCTGCTCGACGGCCTCCTCCTCGCCCTCACCGGCCGCGCCGCCGACGCGGGCCTTGCGCCGTCGACGGACGCCATCGCGGCTGCCGAGGCGCTCCGCGCGGCCATCTCGGCCGGCAGGAGCGCGCACGAGGTGCAGCTGACGCCGCATTTTGTGCTGCTCAGCCGCAGCTGGTACGACAGCGCAATGCTGCCGCCCCTCTCGCGCTGGGCCGTCGCGTGGCTCGTCAAGATGGGCATCACCGCCATCCCGCCGGCCGCCCTCGCCGAGTACGTGACCCGCCGCGTGCCCGCGGCGGGCAGCGCCCCGCCCGACGCGGCGGCGGGCGGCGTCGGCGAGGCGGAGATGCGGAGGGCGCTCACCGACGACGCCTTCAAGCTGCTCAACCTGACGCGCGACTGGCTCGTCTCGCTGCTTCCGCACGTGCTGGGCAAGGCGTCGCGCGTCTCGTTCGGCCTCCTCTCGGCCTCCTTCCTCCGCTCGCACCCGACGACACCGCTCTCGCGCCGCGTGCTCGCGGTCCCCTTCGTGGGCAAGGACTGCCCCTCCGAGTCGTCGCAGTTCTCCCACCCCGACGTCGCCATCGGCCTCACCATCCTCGCGTACCGCTACGAGAAGCTGCGCTGGGCAGACTTTATGCGCGTGATGCGCGAGCTGCGCGCCGAGCTCAGCGTCCAGATCGGGCCATACAAGCTCCGCCCCGCCTCCCTCACCTTCGCCGCGTGGGTCGCCGCCGCGGGGGGCCGCGTGCGCGGCGCCGTCGAGCAGCACCCCCCACCGCGCGCGTCGCTCGGCGCCCTCGCCGAGGCGGCGATGGGCGCGAGGCGGTGGGCGCGAGCCAGCCGGCAGGGGCGCGACGCGCAAGGCTGCGGCAGCCCCGCCGCCGCAGAGGAGGGGGAGCGGCGCGGGTCCGCCCAGGCCGAGCTCGACCCGCGCCTGACAAGGCCGCGCCGCGACGCCATCGCCTCGCAGATCGGCGCCCCGAGCCTGCTCCGGGTGGGGACGTGCCGCGCGTCGGACGTGGCGGGCGACGAGTCCGACCCCGGCGCACACGAGTCGCCGCTTTGCTCGCCGGGGTCGCTTCGCTCGAATTCGCTCCGTTCGCCCGGCGCAGTGAGCGTGGCGTCGTCGGCCGACCCGGACGGCGGCGCGACGCTCGAGGTGCCTGCGCTGCACTTGCTCGAGATGAGCGACGCCGAGCAGATGGAGCCGCTCTTTGAGCTGCTGCGCGGCGAGCCGGCGCTCGCGCGGCACCACCTCGAGCGGTACGTCTTCCCGGCGACGATGTCCTTCTCGTCGCTCAAGCTCTCCGCCTCGGGGCAGGAGCTCGGCGGGGCCATCGTCTTTGGCTCGCGGCTCGGCTTCTCCGGCACGCCGTCCGAGCTGCTGCCCGAGGAGCTGGGCACGCCCACCTACGAGGAGGGCGACGACGCGCGCATGCTGACCGTCCTCACCTCCTCCGCCGCCCTCTCCCACGAGCTGCTGCGCCCCGGCTGGAATGCGCGCGCCATCCTGCGGCGCGCCGCGACGGCCGAGCCGCGCCGGCACGCGCTCATCGACACGGGCGCGCTGGTGACGGGCCTCTCCAACGCGGAGGCGGCCTCCTTCCTCCTCTCGACGGGGCTGAGCTCTTTCGAGGCGTGCGTCTACCTTGAGGGCGGGCGCAAGCTCGTCCTGCGGCGCGGCGGCGGGCCGCCCCTCACCCTGGAGCGCTGCGGCGTGCAGCCCGCGCGACGCTTCGTCTTCTTCGACCACGTGCACACCACCGGCACCGACGTCGAGCTCCCCGCCCACGCGCGCGCCTTCCTCACCGTCGGCAAGGACGTCACCTTCCGCGACCTCGCGCAGGGCGCCTTTCGCATGCGCCGAGTCGGGGCGGGACAGCGCGTCACGCTGCTCGTGCCGCCGGAGCTGGCGCGGCAGATCCGCGAGCAGGCGGCCCTCGGCCGGTGCGACTCGCCCGAGGCCGCCGCCGCCGCCGCCGCCGCCGCGTGTGCGAGCGATAACGCCGCCGCCGCCGCCGCCGCAACCGCCGACAGCCCCGCGGCTTCCGGCGGCCGCGCCGGCTCCGACGGCTTCCTGCGCGACGCCTGCGCGTGGGCGGTGGTCAACGGCTTGGCCTCCGAGTCGCTCCAGCTGGCGCGGCTCTGCCAGCAGTCGCTGCGCGACGTTTGGCGGTGCGCGGCGATGCGCGTGCTGCTCCGCGCCGCCGACGCGTCGCCCGCGATCGCGCCGCCCGCCGCGCAGCTCGCGCGGCTGATGGACGTCTTTTGCGAGCGGATGTCAGCTGAGGTGGCCAACTGCGTGCCGCCGCTCGAGCGGACGGGCGACATCCTGGACCGCGAGGCGCGGCTATACACGGCCTGCCTTGCCGATGGGGGCGCGGAGCTCTTGCCCAAGGAGCGCGAGACGCTCTCGCGGCTGCGCGCGCGCGCCCTCTCCTCCGCGGGCTCCGGCGTCGCGGCCGGCGCCTCGGCGGTGGTGTCCATGTCGATGGCGGCGGCGGAGCGCGAGCTGGTCGCCGAGGTGGTCGCGGAGCAGGAGCAGGAGCAGGAGGTCGAGCAGACGCACGAGCAGCTCGCCGAGGTGGAGATGGCCGTCGCGGCGGTCGAGGACTTCCCGCGCGAGGCGTGGGCGCGCGACGCGCCGCCGCCGCAGCCGTGGCCCCTCACGGCGCTGCGCGAGCCGTGCGGCGCCGACGGGGGCGCGCCCGGGCCCGCCCCGTTCTACCCGGCGCGCCGCTTCCGCTCGTCCGTCATGTGCCGCGAGGCCGTGCCGCCTCTGCTCCTGCCCGAGTTTGTGCAGCTCTCCGCCAACCTCGCGCCGGCCGAGCCGGCCGCCAAGCCGCGCCGCCTCAAGAACATCTCGCTTGTGCTCGACTGGGTGCCCGATGCCGCCAAGCTGCTGCCGGCGCCCGACCTGCTCTGGACCACCGAGCCGCCGCCGCTCACCGCGCGGCAGGAGCGACGCGTGCGGGACGCGTTCGCGCTCTTTGACGGCGACGGCGACGGGCGGCTCGACACGGCCGACATCCTGCGCGTGCTGCACGCCCTCGACGTGGACGTCGCGCCGCAGGCCGCCGCCGCAAGGGTCGCCGCCTCGGCGGCAGCGGCGGCCGCCGCCGCGGGCAGCAGCCTGCTCGAGCGGGCCCTTGGCGCTGTGGGCGCCGCCGCGGCAAGGCAAGCGGCGGCGGCACCGGGGGGGGCGGGCGAGGACGGGGCGGGCGGCAGCGACGCGTCCGCGCTCAAGCTGGAGGTGTGTGCCACCGGGCCGGAGGGGCGGCTCGCGCAGCTGCTGCGCGCGGTGGAGACGGACGCCGACGGGCGGGCCTCGCTCGAGCAGCTCGAGCGCGCGCTGCGGTCGCACGCCTTTTACCAGCTCGTCACGGGCCGCTTCCTCGTCGCCGTCTCCCTGCCCGAGGCCGAGGCGTTGCGTGCCGCGCTGCACGCGGCGCGGCGCAGCCCCGGCGGCCGCCTCGCCGCCGCGCCGCGAGCCGAGCTGGCGCTGCGGCACGGCGGGCGGATCCTCGACGGCACCGTGGCGTTCGTGGACGCGTCGCTGCCCGGCGCGGATGCGAACGGCGGTGGCGGCAAGGACTACCTCGGCGGCATCGCGCACCAGTGCTTCCGCTTCCTGGATTCGTCGCTGCAGTACGAGGCCGAGCCCGCAAACATGCTGCTCCGCGCGCTGCAGTCCAACGGCATGGTGCACCGGCGCAACGCCTTCGCCTCGATCCGCCACTGTCGCCGCCGGCGGCACGCCGACTGGCGGCAGCACTCGGTGGCGCGGGTGCTTACGACCGAGGACGAGTACCAGATCCTGCACCTGCGCGCGCTGCTCGCGCGGGTGTGCCGCCTCATGGCCCGTCGGCGCCTCTCGCCCGCCGCCTTCTTCGCCGCGTGTGACCGCGACCGCGATGCGCACGTCTCCTGGTCCGAGCTGCAGACCGGCCTCCGCTGGCTCGGCCTGAGCGCGCTCGACGAGACGGTAGTCGAGCTCTTCCTCTTCCTGCGCAAGGGCGCGCTCGCCGACCCACCGACGGCCCCCCGCTCCTCTCGCGGCGCGACTTCCTCGACCCGGTGGAACAAGAGGGCGCGGCGGCAGCCGACTGGCACTACGAGCCGCCCGGGGACGTCGGGGAAAAGAGCTCGGGCGGGGCCCGCCGCCCCCGATCCGGCCCGGAAAGGGGGGGCGGCGGGAGCCCGCCGGGCCCCGTTCGCCGGGGAACGGCCAAGTCCGTGGCCGGAACCCCCCCGCCCCTTCG
>NW_005196379.1:532681-538395 GCF_000372725.1 Emiliania huxleyi CCMP1516 | reverse complement strand
GGCGGGCGGGGCGGGCGGCGGGGGCGGGCGGCAGAAGGGCGCCGTCTGGGCGCCGTCGCTCCGCGGCGACTCGATCCTCCGCGGCGCGAGTGTGAAGATCTGCCTCGGCCACTACGCCCTGGCCGGGGCGGTCAAGCCGGGCCGGATGTTCAGCGGCGCGCCGCAGCGGACCGTCGAGGTGACCGACACGCGCCAGTCGCGCTGGAGGCTCGGCGGCACCTCGGAGCTCGCCGCGCTGGTCGCCTACTCCTTCCCGCCGCCGGTGCGCTACACGCTGCGCTGGGCCAAGCGGGCGGTCGGGCCGGCGGCGGCAGGCCGGCGAGGGCTCTACGCGTGGGAGGGTGTGCCGCCCGAGGGGCACGCCGCGCTCGGCATGGTGTGCACCGCGACGGAGGAGCCGCCCGCCGCCGACGCGATGCGCTGCGTCCCTCTGCCGTGGGTGCGCCGCGCCGAGCTGCCGCCGCGCAAGGTGTGGGACGACTCTGGCGGCTCGGGGGCGCTCGGCTCCATCTGGGTGGTCAACTCGCTCGGCCTCATCGCAGTAACGCCCGGCCACGACCCGCCGGACGGCCCCTTTTACGAGCCCGTGGTGGAGCGCATGTTTGCTGACGTGGAGGAGGGCGCGTCGTAGAGAGCGCGCCGAGAGGCCCCTCTCCCGGCAGACACTTACCGTACGTGTGTTTCCATTCATTCAGTCTCCTGAGAGTGTTCCCAGATCGCATGCCCAGTTATGTTGCCCCACTTGTCAACTTCCCGTGTTTGTTTGCATATTTGTGTTCATTGGCAAGGGGTGGGCAAAGTGTGTAGTGTCGTCTTGCACCGAACGCGCACAAACCGCGTATCTCTCGGCCGAGTGTAAAGCCGTACGTGTGCGAGCTGCGACAGCACACCTCAGTAGACGACCCTCCAGCGAGCGCGTCCTCGACGGAAGCTCCCAAACTCCACCCAGAGAGTCCACAGGATGGTGGCCACACGCGCCTCTCCTGTTTCCTGAGTAGCTCTCGCGCTATGAGCGCTGGGCAGCCTCCGCTGCCATCCTGGCGGCAATCGCCCTGGCCCTCGCAGCGGCCGCAGCAGCACGCCTCGTCTCTACTGTCGCGGCCGCTGCCTCCTCGAGCGCCGCCTCGCTCTTCTCAACAGCCGAATCGGCCCCGCTCAGCGCCGCCGCCGACGCCTCCAGCGCCGCCTTCACCTCCTCAAACGCCGCCCTGGCCTCCGCCTGCGCCGCCCTGACCTCCGCCTGTGTAGCCTCGGCATCCGCCTCCGCCGCCTCGGCCGCCGCCTCGGCCTCCTCCTCGGCCTCGCTCCGCCTCCTCCTCCGCCTCGTCCGCCTCGGCGTCCAAGCGTGCCGCCTCGGCCACCTCGGCCGAAGCCGCTGCCTGGCTCTCCGCCGTGATGCCGAGCCGGATCCGCTCCTCGGTGAGCGTCGCGAGAAGCCGGAGAAGCCTCCCCTCCTCGGCCTTCTTCGCCGCCTCGGCTGCGTCTGCCTCCGACGGCGCCTCGGCACCCTCCTCGGGCTCCTGCGACGGCCCCGGCCCGCCCGCCCCGCCGCCCTTCCTCTTCTTCTTGCCCCTCTTGGGGGTAGGCTCGAATTCGCCGCGCAACATTTCACCCCCACAGGACCCCGCCCTCCCCCCCTCATTGGTCCCACCACCCAGAACCCCAACCTTGGCTTCGCACCCCCTCCTTGCGCAGTGTCCCCCGCTATGTGTCGCCGTCTTCGGGGCACGCTATCCTGTGCAGTCAGGGCAAGTGGGGGCGAGGCGCAGTCCCTCTGGTCTATACTGGTGTGGTTCTGTCCCTAGTCTCGGAGGGGGGCTTGAAGGTAAGAATATTTTATTTCTTCTTGCCCCTCTTCCCCTTGTCGCGCTTCTCCGCCTCGACCTCCGCCAGCAGCTCCTCCGCGTGCCGCGCCGCCTCCTTCTCCTCCGCCGCCCTCTGCGCAGCCCTCTCCGCCGCTCCCGCGGCCCACGCCTTCTCCGCCGCCGCCTTCTCCGCCGCCTCCGCAGCCTTCTTCGCCGCCTTCTCCGCCGCCTTCTCGGTCGCCGCATGCTCCTCGATGGCGCGCACGCACTCGGTGTGGCCCTTGTGCTTGGCCAACTCTACTGCAGCGCGGTCTTGCCTCTCGTAGTGCGCACCGTCACGTCTGCGCCCGCCCGCAGCAAGCAGAGAAGGGCGGCGGGCTTGCCGAAGAAAGCGGCCCGAATCAGTGCGGGTTTGCCGTCGATGGTCTGCAGGTCGATCGCTGCGCCGTGCCGGATCAACGAGTCGACAGTCTGCTTGTGGCCTCTATCGGCGGCGATAATCAGCGCGGTGCTGCCAAACTCGCTTCGCTGGTCGACCGTGCCGTAGTGCCAACTCGACCAGCTTCTCGAAGCCATACGCGGCGGCGCCCATCAACGCGGTCTCGCCGTCGCTGGTCTGCAACTCGAGATCCGCACCGCGCTGGAGCAGCGCCTCGGCCAGCCCCTCGTGGCCACGCGTCATTGCGACCATCAGCAGCGTCACGCCGCCATCAGGGCCGTCCGAAAAGACGTACTCGAACGTCGCGTTCACCCGCCCGCCGCCGTCGACCCACGCCAGCACTGCCGCCTCCTCGTCGCCTCGCCCAGCTGCTTGCACAACCTCTTCTGGCGCCGCACCGCCGCTCGGCTCGACCTCCAAGCCATCCTCGCCGCTCGGAGCAGAGGCCGTGGCACTCGCACCCACCGCCGCACCTGCGCCGCCTGCCTCAGCCGACGGTGCCTTGCTCCGGCGCGCAGCCACCTCCCCGAGGTACGTCTTGAAGGCCTGGACGCACTCGGCGTGGCCCTTCACTTTGGACCACTGCAGCGCCGTCGTGCCCTCCGCGTCGCGCAACGTCATGTCTGCGCCCGCCCGCAGCAGCTGGAGCACGACGGGGCGGTTGTACGCTGCGGCGAGAATCAGCGCGGTGCAGCCGTCCTTGCCTTGCTGGTCGATCTCCGCGCCACGCCGCAGCAGCAGATTGACCACCCGCTCTTTGCCTCCCTGCGCCGCCGCTGCCAGCGCCGCTAATGCAAAGCTCTCACTCCGCCTCATCTCTCTACGTTGAGCTTTTCAGGCACACCACCCCTACGATTTCCTCGAGCCACTCACACCACACAAACTTGGGCGGTGGGCGCATCGCCAAGCCCAAGGCTGTGTGAGCTCTTCAGGCGGCGCCACACCACAATGGTGCTTCGTCGCGGTCAAGGGCGCCGACTGAGGAGCAGCGCCTCGGCCGCGACACTCGAGCCTCCATCTGCCACCCCATCTGGCAGGCTGGCGGCACTGAGGTGTGTCACGACGGCGTCGGGTCGGCAGATGGCGAGGCGGTGGTCTCCAAATGCGGCCGCGACCGCTGCCTCGGCACCGTCGACGCTGCACGCGCGGCAAGGGATGCCGATGCGGTCGCAGGCGGCGCGGAAGGCGGGCTCGACTGCGGCGGCAAGGTCGTCGCCGACAACAACGAGGGTGACGCCGCGGGCCTCGAGGAGCGCGCCGGGAAGGCTGGGAAGCCGGAGCCCCACCCTTGCTCGGCCGTCGACGCATGCGCCCAAGAGGGCGGTTTCGTAGGCGCCGCCGCGTCCGCCGGCGTCGCGCGAGCCGCTGCTCATGAGCCGGGCCCGCTCGGACACAACATAGTCGTTGCAGCGCGCCCACGCCTCGCGCCTCTCGGCCTCGTAGCCCGAGAAGGCGGCGTCCGGCGCGAGCCAGCCGTTGAGGATGGCAGCAAGCCGCCAGCCCAGCGAGGCCGCGTCGCCGACGCCCACGTTCATCCCGAAGCCGCCGACGGGGGAGAGGAGATGCGCCGCGTCGCCGGCGAGCGCAGCCGAGGGTCGCTGGAGGGTCCACTTGCCGGCGCACAGCGAGTAGGGCGTCCAGAACCAGCTGTCGCGCGCCTCGGCGTTTGGGCCCCACGGCTCGGCGCAATCACACGCCGCCTCGAGCGCCTCCAGCGCCTTGGCCGGGTCGGCCGCCCCCGCGCCGTCAGAGAGCCAGGCGGGAGCATCGCTCACCGACGGGAACGAGACAAAGCCAAAGTAGAGCTCGGCCGCTCCGTCCAGCTGCCAGACCGAAGCGGGCCAGCCGCCCTCCTTCTTGAAGCAGTACGCGACGCCGGGTGGCGTGCCGGCAAACTGGCGGCGCAGCAGCGCCTCCATGCCGGGCCTGAAGGCAATGAGGGGTGGGGTGATCCGAGAAGGAGGCGGGAGCTACACTCAGTACTACCACTAGACGGGAACTAAGCGTCCGATCTCAGCCTGCGAAAGACGACCGTCAGCGACGCTCCTAGCCCGCCCTGGCCGCACAGGTCGGCGCCCGGCACGCGTCTGCGCACCGACGACCTTCCGCCGTCGCAGCCGACGAGGACGCGCGCAAGCACCGTTTGGCGCACGCGGCCACCAGCCTTTGGCGCGGCTGTGTCGTCCGTCGCGAGGCCGTCCAGGCCGTCCTCCGCGTAGTGTCGACCGCCTCGCTCCGTTTGCTCGAGCACGACCGACCACTCGCCGTCCGTCTCGGTGGCGTCCACGACGTTCCAGCCGTAATGTGTCGTGAGCTCGCACTCGCGCGGCGCCGAGGCGACGTGGCTCCTCAGAGCCGCCTCGTAGAGCGGCTGCTGCACCCACCCGTGCGACTCCTTGGACAGCCCCTCGGACAGCGCCTGCAGGCCGACGGCGGTACTCCGTGGGGCTTGCTTATCCGAGTCCCAGGACACCAGGTCCATTGTCGTTTCCGGGCGCAGCCGACACAAGCCTCGAATCTTCCGAGGCAGGGCGGCGTCCCAACGCGACCACGTCTCCATGGTGAGGGCAGAGATGAGCTGCGCCTTTGGCAGTCGCGAGCCGCCGCAAGGCTCCTCGTTCGCCTCCACCAGCGCAACACGCCCGCGCTGAGCGAGGTGGAGGAGCTGCCCCGCCAAAGTCAGCCCGACTGGCCCGCCGCCGACGACCAAGACGTCCACCTTCTCGGGCAGGCCGAAGGCGATGCTCGACAGCGAGCTTGAGAGCATGCCTGAGGGTGCCGCCGGCGGCGCCGGCCAGTCGCCAAGGCGATAGAGGACGGGCAAGCGCGCCTTTAGGAGAAGGAAGCGCTGGACGTTCGCGAAAAATGGTAAAAAATATAGCGCAAACGGCGTCTCTTGCCTGCGATACCTGGCGAAAAAAGTGATCCCTTGTGAAACCGACAGACAGCAAACAATACTCATCACGAGCCACCAGCACCAAGACATATCCAATCCACCCAGTTCCAGAGTCCAACAAACTCAAACATCGCTGCATTGGGCGCGCGGCGCCCACTGGCGCCGCGTGGCCAGACGCGGGGGCGCCGCCTCAGAGTTCAACTGCCCCCGATGGGGGCCGCAGGGTCGTCTCGTGCCGCGGCGAACATGACACGGGGCGGGCTCGGGGGGGGGGAGGCGCTTCCCCCCGCCAACCGGCCTCTGGGAGTCAGTGCTCACGCGCCGAGGGGGCCGGCGGGCACGCGCGGGCGCGGCGCATGCCCGGTTCCCCTCCCTTCTCCCACAGAAGTTTGCGGCGCATGCCTGACAGGGGGGTGGGGTGGTGGGGTGTGTGTGGGGGGGGGGGGGTGAAAGGGGCGGACATGTTGTTTTGTGTGTGTGTTTTGGGGGGAGGGGGGGGGGGGGGGAATCCCCGGGGGGGGAACACAAAGGCGGGGGGGGGGCGCCTTGGTTCCCTTTCTCCGGACCGGGGTTG
>NW_005196379.1:526281-532478 GCF_000372725.1 Emiliania huxleyi CCMP1516 | reverse complement strand
AGAAGAAAAGGGAAGAAAGAAGGGAGGGAGAAGAAGAAGAGAAAGGAGAAGAGAGAGGAGGAAAGAAAAAAGGAAAAGAGAGAGGAAAAGGGAGGGAAAGAAGGAAAAGGAAGAGAGAAAAAAAAAAGAGGAGAGGGAGAGGAGGAAGCGAATGCGGGGAGGGGGGGGGCATTTGGGAAGGATAGGTCGAGGGGCGAGGGAGGGGGGGTGCGCACTTTGTCTTGTATTGGCGGGCCCAAAAGGCGCGCGGGGTCTTGCCCGGCTCGCGGTTGTGCTTGACGTGCTCGCCGCCCTTGCCTCGTGGCCCCCTCCTGTTCCTGGTCTGCTCGCCCCTTGGCGCCCGCCGCTCTTTGTCGGGGGTCATCGGCCCCTCGCGGCCATCTAGCTCAAACCCAACTTGCACCGGAGGCGGCGGGCCGTGCCGGCCCTGTGTGTGGCGTGGCGGCGGCGCCCGCCGCATCCCGCGCTGCAAGACGTCCATGGGCTGCGGCGGCATTGCAAAGTGAGGCGGCGATGGGTGCCCGTGCGGCGAGTACGGCGGGTGCGGCGGAAGGTGCGGCGAGAACGGCGGATGCTGAAAGTGCGATGGGTGCGGCGGGTGCATCGGCGGCGCGGACTGCATCTGGATGCTCCACATCTGCTCGCCGTCGATCACCATCGGCACAAAGTGCGGGCCGGCCATCGGGACGAAGTCATACCCTTGCGGGTGACCCTGCATACCCATAGGTAACGCCATCGGCGGCACAAAGGTTGGCGCGTGCACGGAGAGGTTGGGGCTGAAATTGGTCAGGTCGGGTGGCGCCGAGCCAAAATTGGTCGGGTCGGGGGGTGCTTGCTCCACCTCCATCCCTGAGCGCCCCGAGGAGGGCACCACGAGGGGCGGCAAGAGTGCCGAAGAGAGCACGATGATTGTCAGATGCGAAGCAAAACGCCGTGTTCTCCCGAGTAAAAATTCAGAGAAGAAGTCGCATGTGCCGTGGAGGTACAAGTATAGGAAGTGGTAGACGCCCGAGGGTGGGCGACGGCTAGCACCACACTCCTCTCCTTAAAATCCCTGTGTGGTGGCGGCGTGCCGTCCTCCCATCCCTCCCTTGGGTGTCTGTTTTCTTTCTTTCTTTTTGGAGGTACAAGTATCCGAAACGAGAGTGGACCTGAGCAACGATATGACTTGGCGGCAAATGATCGCAGTGGGAGTCAGAAATGTGGTCCTTGCGCGAGGAGAGCTCGATAAACTCGAGGGGCCAAAATATACCGCCAGCAAGGGCAGAGTTACGCCGAGAGGCGAGAGCAAGGGATCGGCAGGCAGCGGCGTCGTCGCAGAACGAGGCAGAGGAGAGCGACGCGACAGAGGAAGAAGCGACAAGAGAGAGAACGACGAGAGTGGGAAGACCGCGAGGTGGCACGAAGGTTGCAGCGAGAATCGGCGAGGGACTGCGAAGAGAGATAGGAAGAGGCAGACGCCCAAGGGTGGGCGACGGCTAGCGAGGGCACCACACCCCTCTCCTTCAAATCCCTGTGTGGTGGCGGCGTGCCGTCCTCCCATCCCTCCTCTGGCTTGTCTTCGACACAGTGAGACAGGCTGCGGTCAAGGCAAACTCCAGGCGGCAGGCAAACATTCCGATGATGGAGTGGATCCTGCGGCAGACGGGCTCCCCCTCGGCGACCGCAAGTCCACTAGGCGAGGGGGAAGACTGGGTGGAAGCGGCGATCAATGAGGAAATCTTCGCCGACGCGCTCGACACGTGCAGAGCGAAGCAGAGCGCGGGGAGCGATGGGTGGCAATGCATCCTGCTGAGGTGGGCCCCTCGGTGGCTCCAAGAGGCATATCGGCAGTCGCTAGCCCAGGTCGTCCGCGAGAGACGATACCCTCCCGAATGGAGGGAGTGGTTTGTAACCATGATCCCGAAGGCGAAGCGGGATCCGTCCCTCTTCAAGAACCTTAGGGACATCTGGCTGGTGCCGCACGGCTGGAAGATCGTCACTGCCTGTTTCTCGGCGGTGCTTCTGTAGTACGTGTCAAAGTTGCTATGCCTGCCTTTTCTTACCTGGAAGAGCCCCCGCTCCCCCCCCCCCCCCCCTTCCCCCACCGGGCCCGGACCGGCCCACACGGCGCGCGTCACACGTTCGGCGGTCCCCTGCAGGTGAGGGAAAGACGCAACTCAGAACGATGGGCTTGCCCATCCCGGAGTGGTTCGATCCCACATAAACCCGAGACGGTGACGGGAAGCGGCGTTGCGGTCTCAGGCCCAGTGAGGTAGTGCGCCAGCCCAACCCGGATCCTGCTGAACAAGCTCCTCTTGTAGCTCGATCGGTCACACCGCCATCGCCGTCGGGGAGAGGGGGGACGATACTGCCTCGGCAGCGTGCACCTCGATCCTGTACCGTGTTTGTTATGACCCCCCCCAATGAACACACCAGTGAGGGAGGGCGAGACGATCGAGGGGTCCCGTACCATGCGGAACCGACCCTATCCAGTGCTCAAGTGCTCAAGAATTCTTTGTGCCAGGCAGGGGCCAGAACCTCTCGACCGACGCGTGTTCCTATCTTCTCCTCCTCTCGTGCATGCCCCAGCCCGACCCACTGCAGGACATCATCCTAACGCGGGCCTTCGCTGCGGCGTCGTCGCCCAAGGATGAGCCCGAGACCTTAGTACCTCTGCTGGCCAACATCAAGGTGAGCGCCGTCAGCTCGAGCGGCTTGTTCGACTCGTGGACGCTGCTCCACGCGGCGGCGCAAGCGGGGCACGTGCGCGACGTGCAGCTGCTGCTCGCGCGCGGCGCCGACGCCAACGCGCGCGACAAAAAGGGCGAGACGCCGCTGCTCAAGGCGGCGGCGCGCGGCCAGACCGCCGTGTGCCGGCTGCTGCTGCAGGCGCGCGGCGACCCGGCGGCGGCCAGCTCGTCGGGCGCGACGGCGCTGTCGGTGGCGGCGGACAAGCCGGACGTGCGCGCGCTGCTGGAGAGCCCGCCGCCCGCCGCGCCCATCTCCGAGCCCGAGATGGGCCCGATCACCGACCCAGCGCAGTCGCGGTTTGGCGGCGTGCTTCCTCCGAGGCAAAAGGGTGCGCCGGCTCTCACCGCCTCTGACACACCGCCCCGCCCCTCGCACCGCCCCTGCGGCCCCCCTCCCGGACCCGACTCGCGCCCACCCAGCCGCCCCTCGGCCAGGCGGCTCCGGCAACGACGATCGGGGCGGCAAGGGCGGCGGCAAAAGCGGCAGGGGCAGCAAGGGCGGCGGGGGCAGCGGCAGGGGTAGCGAGGGCGAGGGCGGCGGCGGCGGCGGCGGCGGCAAGGGCAAGGGCGGCACATACCGCAAGCTCACGCCCGCCGAGGCGATTCGGCAGCGGGAGGAGCGCGACAGGCTCGCGCGTGAGCAGCAGGTGCCGCACACGCGCGCGCACCGGCCTGCTCCCGCACCCCTGCACCCGCCCGCACCGGCCTGCTCCCGCCTCCACGCCCAAGAGAGCCGCCCTCACCGCCGCCGCGACCCGTCCCGTCAGGAGCGGGAGGACGCGGGTCTGACGCCGGAGGAGCGGGCGGCGCGCGAGGAGGCGGAGAAGGAGGCGCGCCGCCAGCAGATCATCGAGGAGCACCGGGCCGCCCTCGCTCGAGAGGAGGAGAAGCGCAAGGAGGCGGCGGAGAGGGCGGCGCGCGAGGCGGAGGAGAAGGCGAAGCGCGACGCGGACGCCAAGGCGAGGCGGGAGCGCGAGGAGGCCCTCCGCGAAAAGGTGCGCGCCAAGGAGGAGGCCGCGGCGGCCAAGGCGGCCGCCGCGCGCGAGGCCGAGGGCCGCGTCTGGGCAGACAACGCAAACTCGTCGGACGAGGACGAGCTGCCGGCGCTCCCGTTCGGCGCGCCGGCGCCGGCGGCGGACAGCAGGCCGTCGCCGCCCTCGCGCGCGGCGCCCGTCTCCTCCCGCCCGTCCGTCCTCTCGCTGAGTCCTCGCTCGCCGCGCGGCGGCGGAGGCCGGCCACCAAGGTCGCCCGAGGTCAGGCCGCAGCCCGACCCGGCTCCCGCGCGGCTGGTGAGCCAGCCGGCGGCGGGGCGCGGGGGAGGCAAGGGCGGCAAGGGGGAGGGGCCGCACGGCCGCCAGGCGGGGCGGCCGGACGCCTTTGGCCGAGGCGGCGCGGAGCCGTCTCAAGGGCGAGGCGCGGGCGAGGCCGACGCGCTGGCGAGGGCGTTTGCGTGCGTGAGCAGTCGGGGCGGCGACGAGCAGACGGAGGTTGTGGCCGGGCTGCTGTCGGCCGGGCTCAGCTCGACTTCGGCCATGTCGGGCGGCTTGTTCGACTCGTGGACGCTGCTCCACGCGGCGGCGCAAGCGGGGCACGTGCGCGACGTGCAGCTGCTGCTCGCGCGCGGCGCCGACGCCAACGCGCGCGACAAAAAGGGCGAGACGCCGCTGCTCAAGGCGGCGGCGCGCGGCCAGACCGCCGTGTGCCGGCTGCTGCTGCAGGCGCGCGGCGACCCGGCGGCGGCCAGCTCGTCGGGCGCGACGGCGCTGTCGGTGGCGGCGGGCAAGCCGGACGTGCGCGCGCTGCTGGAGAGCCCGCCGCCCGCCGCGCCCATCTCCGAGCCCGAGATGGGGCGCGGCAGGGGCGAGGGCGGCAAGGGGGAGGGCGGCAAGGGCTCGCGCGGCGGCGGCTGGCGGGCGGCGGGCGGCGACGCGGCCCCCGAGTCGGTGCGAGTGACCCTCGGCGCGGGTGGTGCGCGGCACGTCTCGCTCGGCGGCAAGGGCGGCGGCAGAGGGCGGGGCGAGGGCGACGCCCCGCCGGACGGGTGGCGCTCGGCGGACGGCGGCGGCAAGGGCGGCGCGCGGGACAAGGGGAGCGGCAAGGGGGGCGGCGGCGGGCAGGACGAGTACACGCCGGGCGGCCGGAGCCGTCAGCTGGAGGAGGAGATCTTCGGCTCGCCGCCGAGGAGGGAGAAGGAGGCGGGCGGGGCGGAGGGCGGCGCGTCGCGCGCCGGCGGCACGGCGAGCGTGACGGGCGGCGACGCGCCGGCCGCCGTCAGCTCGTTCGAAGAGCTCGAGTTTCCGGCGGCGGTGCAGTCGAACATGCAGCGCGCCGGCTACACGAAGCCGACCGCGCTGCAGCAGTACGTCCTCCCGGCGGCGCTGCTCGGGAAAAACGTGATGGTGACGGGCGCCATCACCGGCCGGTGCGGCCGTGCGGCGTCCTACCTGCTGCCGACGGTGGCGCGGCTGCTCTCCTCGGAGCTGCCGCCGCGCGACCGGCGGCAGGTAGCGCCGTCGGCGATCGTCCTCTCCCCGACGCGAGAGCTAGCGCAGCAGGTCTTCGCCGAGGCGCGCAAGGCGTGCTACGGCGCGGGAGTGCGGCCGGTGGCCTGCTTCGGGGGCGCGCCGCTCGTCGACCAGCTGCGCGAGCTCGAGCGCGGCTGCGAGCTGCTCGTCGCGACGCCGGGCAGGCTGGGCGACCTGATGGAGAGATCGCGTGTGGTCACCTCCTCGGTTGCAGTGCTCGTCCTCGACGAGGCGGACCCCGGCTGCTCGACATTGGCTTCTCGAGCGAACGAACCTGTTGACCTCTCCATCCATGAACAGGCGGACCGGATGCTCGACATGGGCTTCGAGCCGCAGATCCGCAAGATCGTGCTGCAGTCGGAGATGCCGCCGGCCGAGGAGAGGCAGACGCTCGTCTTCTCCGCCACGCACCCGCCCGAGATGAAGGCGCTCGCGCTCGACTGCGGCCGCGACTATGTCTCGCTCACCGCCGGGCCAGGCGCCGTGGCGGGAGAGCACGTCGCGCAGCGGATGGAGCGAGTGGCCGAGCGCGACAAGGCGAGCGCAGCAGCGGCGGGCACCCCTTTCACTCCTCAGCACTCACATGCACATGCTCACACACGCGCACGCACACACGCTCACACACGCGCGCGCACACACGCTCACACACGCGCGCGCACACACACACACTCACGGTGCGCCCCGCGGCCCGAGCACCCGCTCTCAGCCCGAACCCCGCGCGCCTGTCGCAGGACGGCGTGCTGATTCAGCTCGTCGAGGCGCCCAAGGAGGAGGGCCACCTCCCGCCCACCCTGGTCTTCGTGTCCTCCAAGCGGCGCGCCGAGGCGCTCGACCAGAAGCTGCACGCCCGCGGCATCGACGCGAGCTCGCTGCACGGAGAGGAGCGAGACGAGGCGCTCGCGGCCTTCGTCTCGGGGCAGACCAGCCTGCTCCTCGCCAC
>NW_005196379.1:522639-526181 GCF_000372725.1 Emiliania huxleyi CCMP1516 | reverse complement strand
GGGGGGGGGGGGGGGGCGGGTTCTTGCGTTTCGATTCTATTGCGGTGTGTGGCCGCGCAGAGGTGTTTCTCATGCGTTCGAGTATATCGCGAAAGCTGCAATGCCAAAAAAGTGCGTGTTTGCACGGTTTTCGGTTTAGCACATTTTTGCGGTGTCGCCTTCGCGCGTCTTGTCGTGCACATGCTCATGGAGTATCGAGTAAAGACTAAATAGTCCTAAAATTGCAAAAAAATCTCGACAGACGACTCGACACTCATAATGTATCTCATACATTAATACATACATAATGTGTGGATCATGCCGTGTCGAGCGAATCCACACCCGGGCGCGCGCGCCGGGAGCGGAGACGAGCGAGCCGCGAACCAAGACCACCCTCATGCCCCTGCCGCCGCTGGCGACGGGGCGGGCAAGTCGTCCGCAAAAGCAACCGCGTAGACGTCGTCGTAGGTGGTGGCAAAGTGCGCCGTGATCCCGGCTTGCAGGTTGCCTGGCAGCTCGACGAAATCGCGCTCGTTGGCCTTTGGCATCACGATGTGGCTCACTCCGGAGCGGCGCGCGGCAATCACCTTTTCTTTGATGCCCCCGACCGGCAGCACGCGGCCCGTCAAAGTCACCTCCCCAGTCATCGCAACGTCGGTGCGAGGCGCTGCGTCCCTCGCCATCGAGACGAGCGCTGTCACCATCGTCACTCCGGCGGACGGCCCATCCTTTGGCGTCGCCCCCTCTGGCACGTGCAGCGCGATGGGAGTTCGCTCCAGCAGCCGGTTCGACGGCTCGCGCGCGGCGACAAAATTGCGCGCGTACGTGTGCGCAATGAGCGACGACTCCTACGGTCCAGACACGGCTGGTCAAGAGATCCTCCCCCTTCCCTCGAGCAGCGACCAGACGGCAAGCGGCGTCCCTCATCACATCACCCAGCTGGCCCGTCGACCGCAACACGGCCCCCCCGCCGCCGCCACCACCGCCGCTGCCGCCGCCACCGCCCCCCTCTCCCTCGCCCCCGCCGGCCTCTGAGCCCGCGTCAGCGCCGCCGGCCGGCCCGAGCGGCACAGCCTCCACGTACAGCACCGCCCCGCCCATCGAGGTCCACGCGAGCCTGCGTTGGGGCTGCGGCGCTGGAGACGGATGACCGTGCTGTGCGTGCTGTGCGTGCTGTGCGTGCTGTGCGTGCTGTGCGTGCGCGCCCCGTCACGACGCCGACCGGGTTGGTGGCGTACGTGCGCTCGTCGATGAACTTCGGCTTGCCGACATAGTCGACGAGCTCGTCCGGCCCGATGACGTACACGGGCGGATCGGCCGCCGCCGGTGCCTCCCCCTCTGCCGCCCCCTCTGCCGCCCCCTCGGGCGCGGCGCTCCCCGTCGCGCCCGCCTCCTCGGCCGCCTCCGCGGCTTGCGCCTCGGCCGCCTCCGCGGCTTGCGCCTCGGCCGCCTGCGAGGCCTGCACCACCTTGAGAGCGACCTTGCGGCAGATGCGCTCGACGTGCTTCTGCAGGTTGCGCACGCCGGCCTCGCGGCAGTACCAGCGGATGAGCGAGGCGATCGCGTCGTCGGGCAGCTGCATCGTGCCCTCCTCGAGGCCCATCTGCTTTTTCGCGGCGGGGATGAGGTACTGGTTCGCAATCTGCATCTTCTCGTCGAGGATGTACCCCGAGAGGCGCACCACCTCCATCCGGTCGAGCAGCGGGCCTGCGGCGGGAGAGCTGCTGCTGCGGCGGCCAGCTGCTGCAACGGCCAGCTGCTACGGTGGCCAGCTGCTGCGGCGGCCAGCTGCTGCGGCAGCGGCGCGGGCGGCGGGGCGCGCGGGCGCGGGGCGCGTGGGCGGCCGGCGAGGTGCGGGGCGGGCGAGGCGCGGGGCGGACCGGGGATCGTGCCGGAGTCGTTGGCGGTGCAGAGGAAGAGGATCTTGGAGAGGTCGACGGGCGTGTCGAGGTAGTGGTCCATGAAGGACGCGTTCTGCGACGGGTCGAGCACCTCGAGCAGCGCCGACGCGGGGTCGCCCTGGTAGCCGCGGCCCAGCTTGTCGATTTCGTCAATGAGCACCACCGGGTTCGCGGCGCCCGTCGCCTTGAGGCACTGGATCAGCTTGCCCGGCATCGCACCCACGTACGTCCGCCGGTGGCCCTTGATCTCGGCGACGTCGGTCAGGCCGCCCACGGAGAAGCGGTAGAACTCGCGGCCGAGTGCGCGCGCGATGGACTTGCCGATCGACGTCTTGCCGACGCCGGGCGGGCCTGTTCACAGCTGGAGGTGTGAAGAGACACGGCGCGCGCGCGACGGAGGCCGCGCCAGGCGCCGGGCGGACCGACGAAGCAGATGATCTTTCCTTGAGTCGATCCGACGAGGGCGCCGACCGCGATGAACTCGAGGATGCGCTCCTTGACATCCTCGAGACCGTAGTGCTCCTGCGGGCCGTGTCGTGGACGTGTCGTGGGCGTGTCGTGGACGTGTGGTGGACGGGTGGTGGACGTGTGGTGGACGTGTGGTGGACGTGTCGTGCCGGCTGGCTGGGGCGGGCGGGCGGGCGCCTCCGCGAGGATCTTCTCGGCGCGGGAGAGCTCAAAGTTCTCCTCCGAGTGGATGCCCCACGGGAGGGAGGTGAGCCTAGGAGAAGGTTCCTAGAAGGTTCCTAGAAGGTTCCTCCGAGTGGCTGCCCCACGGGAGGGAGGTGAGCCAGTCGAGGTAGTTTCGCGTCACGTTGAACTCGGAGGACGCCGACTCGAGCGTGCCGATCTTCGCCATCTCCTCGTCGATGACCTTGCTCGCCTCCTCGGGCACGTTGAGCTCCTTGATCCGGTCGGCGAACTTCTGGAGGAGGGCGTCCTTGTCGTCCCGCTCGAGGCCGAGCTCCTTCTTGATCTGCTTGAGCTGCTCCATCAGCATGTACCGCCGCTGGTTCGCAGAGATCTTGTCTTCGACCTGCACAGCCGAGACACAACTGAGACACAGCCGAGATACAGCCGAGACCTGCTCTTCGACCTGCACAGCCGAGATACAGCCGAGATGCAGCCGAGATCTCGTCTTCGACCTGCTTCGAGATCTGCGACTGCAGCCGGGAGAGCTCGAGCTCCTTCTTCAGGAGAAGAAGGGTCTTCTCGATCCTCGCCGTCACGTTGAGCGTCGCGAGGACCTCCTGCAGCTCCTGCGCGTCCGCCGTGGTCAGCGCGGCGCCAAAGTCGGCCAGCTTGCCTGCCTCGTGGATCTCGGACCTGGTTGAGGACTCATGGTTCATGAGTCAGCATCGGTCAGCGTCGTGGATCTCGGGCATGGTGTCGGCACGGGGGAGGGAGGGTGAGGGAGGCCCGCTCCGCAGCTCCGCCGCAGGGGGAGGGGGGGGGGGGGGGAGGGGGAAGGGGGGGCGATTCCCCCCCGTGAGATCGAAGCCGCCGCGACCGCGCACCCGACGTCCCACGCCGGATCAGAAAGAGACTCCGCACACCGTACACAGCCCGGTGACGTCCCCCCTACCCTTCATATGCGCACATAACCCCCCCTCGCGTACAGCCCACGCACTCTCCCGCCCCCCCTCCTTGGGTGCCTTAGTC
>NW_005196379.1:510522-522539 GCF_000372725.1 Emiliania huxleyi CCMP1516 | reverse complement strand
TTCCTTCCTCCCCCCTCTCTCCTCCTCTCCTCTTGGCATGGCGCGAGGGCGGCGGCGGGGAGCGGGGGGGAGGCGGGCTGGCGGCGGGTGGGAAGCGCGCCTCTTCCACCCGCGCGAGGATCACCGGCGAGGTTTGCACCGGCCTGCCCAGCCGCACTCGCTTGTGACCGAGCAGCAGCAGCTGCACGCCTCGAGGCGTCTGCGTGAGGCGCGTCACCTGAGCGAGCGTACCAACCTCGTGCAGCGACGCCACGTCCAGCAGCGGCGCCGGAGGAGCGAGGGCGCCGTCGGCGGCGCCGCTGACCGCAGTCTCTTCGCTGCCGCCACCGACGCCGCTGCCGCCGCCGCCGCCGTCGCCGGTCCCTCCGGCGATCACCTCGGCGACTTCTGCGCCGTCGTCGGAGGCGTCCAGGTCGCCGACGCCGCCGCTGACTTCCTCGTGCCCCTCCTTGGGCAGGAAGACGCCAATGTACGGCAGCTGGCTCGCCTTGACCGTCAGCAGCGCCTTTGCGAGCGCGTCGTTGGTCACCTCTGCCGGCTGGTAGACGCCGGGAAAGAGCGGCCGCGTGGGGAAGGGGAAGACGAGCACGGGAGGCAGCGCGGAGATGTTGCTCGGGTCGATGGACATGAGCGAAGACTCGGACGACTCTGCTTCCGACGTCACCACCACAGTCGCCTCCACCGGCTCATCGGCGCTAGTCAACTCGCCACGCTTTGCGGTAACATCGCCGTCCTTGCCGTCGCCGTCGCCGTCGCTCGAGCTGCTGCCAGAAGAGCAGAGGAGTCGCAGCGCACTGTGGGGCTGCGGCACGCGGTGCAGCGACGTCCTGGGGAGCTGGCGCGATAGCAAGCCGGAGGCTCTGCCGAGTAGACCAGACATGTCGTCGAATGTCGGGACAGCTGCTTAGGATTTTTTTTGAGCTGCCTTCGATGAACCTACGCCCCCCCCCCGGCCGGGGGCAAGGCGGACATGGCATATCGCTCTCGGGCCCACAGACATCCCGCACACCCGCCGCCCCCCGCGCGCGCCCCACCCCGGCCGGGAGAAAGGGGAGTGACAGCTTGGGACGGCATTTTTTGCGCAGCTCGGCGCCGCCAGGACAAAGTGTGAGTGTTAGAGTTGTTTGGTATTGCTAAAAATCTCTCTCTCCGCCAGGCGCCCGCCCCGGCGGTGAGCGACGCGTTTTTCAAAGGAAGAAATTTGCTTTGTTCGAATTCCTAGTCCGGCCGTGTAAGGAAGACTGGATCAGATTTGCCATACTGCCATCATACCCAGAGAGCTCAAAGTGATATGAAGAATTTAAACAAAAGAACTCTCTCAGCGATGAAGAAGCCGCAAAGTTAAAAATCGAAGTACATATCTCTGTCCTGCGCGCGAGTCGACCATCTCTCGACCATCTATCCGTCTCGGACAGAGCCATGCCTCGCGCCCCGGTCGACTCCATGGGCCCAATGCGTTTCAACAGCAAGGACAAGCGGGCGCCCTTGCTCCACCAAACGCCGAGCAGCCCCTACGACTCGATGGTGATGGACGACATGCACGGCGTGAGCAAGCAGCTGCCGATTGCTGAGATTAAGCATCGGCACTTTATTCTCGGCTGTCAGGTGCCTCGCCACGGCGCCACGCTCGGCGATGAAGGCGCACACTGAGGATCGGCTCCCCTTTTGCTCAGGCGGGGCTCGCGCTGCAGATGTTCATCATGGTGCTGATCATGATGGCCACCGCCTACGTCGAAAAGTCAAAGTTCGGGATCATATTTGAGCTCACCTACGTGTACTACCCTCTCTTTCGCGGTCTGATTCTCGCGACGGTGTTCGTTGCACTGTATGGCTTCGATGTCTACGTTTGGAAGCACAGCGGGGTCGACTACCACACGCTGCTGGATGTGCACCGCTCGCCACCTGGCTCTGCCAACATTCGGACACCGAGCTGCAATGCCATGCTCATAGGTGTCGGCGAAGCACTCCTACCACGTCGTCGTACGCCTCTCGTTCGGAGCGATGACGGTGAGCTTTGCCGTTGATGTCGTATCTGACGGGTGTTTAGTGGCGACAGCGCTCGACCGCGGCGCCCTCTGGTCAGGTGGTCTTCACCTCCTTCGTCCTGTACGTTCTCACGCTGATCACCGAGCTGTACACCCTCGATCACGTCAGCAAGCATGTCTGGCCGATAGTGGCGCTGCTCGGTCCCACCATCATACTCCTGTGGCCCTTCAACTGGATGCCCGAGTGGAGCGATCGCAAGCAGCGGTACTTGCTCCTCAAGGCCGTCGCCTTCGTCATCGTCTCGCCCTTGACAAAGGTGACGTTCTCGCGCTCTTTCATTGCAGACATGCTCACGTCGATGCCAAAGCTCTTCAACGACTTTCTTCTCGCCGCCTGCCTCTATATCACAGGCCCGCCCCCCTCGCCCCTCACCTTCCGTGTGTGGCTCGAATTTGAAAGCAGCTCGCGATCTTCTGCGTCGCGGCCCTCGCACCGAGATAACGTAGCCGAGCTCGTGCAACCCGACCCAACGACGCTTGCAGGCGGCGCCTTTGACATCGAGTGGGACCCTCACAAAGCAGCTCTCCACAACAAGGAGCACAACCAGTGCCACAGCTTCCGTTCCTACACCGCTTTGCCAGTGATCCATACTGTCCTCTCGCTACTGCCCTTTTGGATCCGGCTCATGCAATGCTTCCGTGCCTTTGCCGACTCTCGTGAGCCAGGAAAGGCCATTTGCGCCGGCGGGCTGCGGTCCGCCGCCCCACGACACCTATTCAACGCCGGAAAGTGAGAACCCGCCGCACGCATGCTCCCCCTCCACGTCCACACCCTCCCTCACGCCTGCCACTGAGACGATTGCGACCCGGCAGGTACACCGCCTCCCTTGCGGTTGCGCTGCTGTCGGTGGGGGTCACGCCCTTTGGGAAGTGGGGTGAGAGCGCGTAGAGGCGGACTCAGATGGATGGCGAGCGGCGACACAAGCAGAGCTGCCTCGACCTGTAGGCTTGTCTGACAATGTGTGGGCGGGCGTCTCCCTCTTCTCGTCCGTCTATTCGTTCCTGTGGGACGTCTTTATCGACTGGGGTCTGCGGTTGCCGATTGGTGAGAGACACCCAGTTGTGTAGCTCACGATTTTCACTCTGCTCCGAGCGATGCGCGGCCCACACCGCTCGCAGGTGAGTCCAAGTACAGCGCGGCTGCGTCGAGCAGACGGTTCGTCTACCACTCGTGGTTCTACCCGTTCGCGATATGCACCAACGCCGCTGCACGACTCAGCTGGGCTGTCTACATCTCGCCCGGCCAAACGCTGCTCAAGCGCCACTGGGTGCTTCTGATCGCGGGTGCGTTCCACAAGCCTCACTCAACAGACCTCAAAATTCTCCCCCTCCCCAACCCGATTCGTCGTCCCCTCCGGACAGGCATCGAACTGCTTCGGCGTGCACAGTGGGCTCTGCTGCGCCTGGAGCACGAGAACTCGCTGGCGCAATGCCAATGCTACATCCACGCTCGAGAGGCTGCGCTGAGGAGGCCACGTTCGAGCACGCTGTGAGCAAGCCGGCGGAGGACCGGGGGTCTTGCGCGCGCGCGGGAGGAGGTGTCGTCGGCGCTTGGGCGAGAGATGGAGGAAAATAGGATTACATTATGAGTTGCGGCGCAACTGAAAATATCGCGACGACGATGAAAACATCCCACCGCCCTCGATCCTCTAACCCATCTTATGTCACAGTATATGGTACATGCATTACCCAGCCGAACAGCGCAGTCGTCGTCCCAAGTTGGTCTGACGGCCTCGCAACGCTCACCTCGCCTAAGCGAGGCTGAGCCTCGCACACGTAAGGGACGGGACGACACGCTCCTGCCCTCGCCCGTCACATCACTTTTGCGCCTTTTTTGCCCATTTCTCCTGCGTCGCTGTCACGGCCTTCCACACCTTGCCACGCAGCAGCGCCGGGTAGTACTCGAGGCCGCGGAACCTGCGCGAGGGAGGCGTGGTGAGAGGACACGGCTTGGCTCGAGGGACGGGGGCGAGGGAGGGACGCACATCTCCGCCTCGGAGCCTTGGAGGTGCTGCAGGTCATGCAGCGTCTCGATGCCGGCCTCCTGCAGCAGCTCGACGGCCTCCGAGTGCAGGTTGTACTTTGTGGCCCACGTCTGCAGCTCCTTGGTCGACTCGTCGTAGAAGAACGACGTGCCACCGGGAAGCTTGGGCGGTCCGCTGACACCGGCGCTCTGCGGTGCCACCACATGGCGGTCGCCAAATAGTGACTCTTTGATCGATGTGAACTTTGCTGTCACCTTGCCTGCGAGAGTCGTCGGGCGCTCATCGTCCTCACCGTCGGCGTCCTCCTCGTCCTCCTCGTCATCGTCGTCATCGTCGTCGTCGTCGTCCGACCCGCTCTTCTCCGCGACGCTGTTGCGAGCCGCTTCCATCAACTTCCCCTGCAGCCGCGGCGTGAGCACTGGGTCGACGGCGGTGCTCGCGCTGGCAGCGCCGGGGTCACTGAGGCTGATTCGCCCTGTGCCCTCCGCGAGCGCCGCGTTCGGGTCGGCGAGGTTCTTGCGTGCCCTCGCGAGCCGATCCGCCTTGGTTGACATGGAGAGGCGAGAGCTGTCGAAGCCCGCAAAGCGGAGCGAGCCGCCGGCCGACCGGGAACCCAGCTGTGATCATCTCGACCACGGCTGCAGCCCACGCCGACTAAAAATCTGCTTGCGTGCGAGGGGAGGGGGCAGTACATGCACGTAAGCGGCTTTGGGGCGAGATGCGGGCCGCCGGGTGGGTGATTGGGGGGTCTGTAGGGCGAGGTGAGTTCTTACCGCGGGATATATTGTTGATTGGGAAAGAGAGCCAGACTCCCGCGCGCACTTGGAGCACTTGAGGAGTCGCAGTCTGCAGGACGCCCCCTCTACTCGGAGCTAATGGACACGACACTGTACACCACTCACCTACACAGACACTTAAAAGAAAGAATTTGACAAGAAAGAATTCTTAAGATACAAGCCTCTCTCACAGCACACTGGCACGACAAGAAAGAAAACAGACAGCGCAAGGGAGGGATGGGAGGACGGCACGCCGCCACCACACAGGGATTTTAAGGAGAGGAGTGTGGTGCTAGCCGCCGCCCACTAACCCTTGGTCGTCTGCCTCTTCCTATCTCCCTTCGCAGGGTCCCTTGCCGATTCTCGCTGCAACCTTCATGCCACCTCGCGGTCGTCCCACTTCTTCTGATGCCCACTGCGATCATTTGCCGCCCAGTCATACCGTTGCTCAGGTCCACTCTCGTTTCGGACACTTGTACCTCCACCGATGATGTTGGCGCTGGGGTCCCCTTCGGGTGCATCGTTACAGCTGACGACGGGATTGCCACTGGTGTTTCGTCCTCCTCGGAGTCGTCTTCCCCGGCTTCCTTCAGCTCGGCTCTACGTTCAGTACCGTTCGGCGTGGCTCGGGCTAGAGAGCCCTAGCCCCGGGGGTGCGCGTTCGCAGGGAAAGGGCCATAAAGTAAACACGGTTCTCCGAGGAAAAGTTGCTTTCTAAAAAGAAAGAAAGAAAACGGACAACGCAAGCTGCTTTCTATAAATAAATAAATAAAACGGACACACCAAACAAGGGGTGGGAGAAGGACAGGGTCCCCACCTGCACGAGCAGGATCTTGTAAGGACGATCAGGGACACAGGGGAACGGGAGCGGGGAGCGCATCGCGACACGGAGGGGGGCTGGGCAGGGTTCACCCACACGACAGGGTCCCAGGGATTCCTCTCTCGTATAGGACAGGTTGCACCCGGCGGCACGGGGGCAGGCGCGGGCCTCCTACTGGTTGCGCTCTCCTAGTTCTCCTGCTCCTGACAAGGGACAGCGACGGGCTCGCAGCACGGTGGACTCCCTATCCACTGGCGATCTCTCTCGACTAGCGACCTTCCTCCGGCTTCTCACCAGTAGTCTCTCACTACCACGGGCTTTCTAAAGAAAAAGAAAGAAAACATCAGCCGAAGGGAGGGATGGGAGGACGGCACGCCGCCACCACACAGGGATTTTAAGGAGAGGTGTGTGGTGCGCTAGCCTTCGCCAACCAAGGCTTTCTTTCTGCTCGCACCACCAGTAAAATTCTTTCTGGTTGAGGACGCGGCACCTCGTTGGAAGAGACCTCGAGAGAGCGTGCGTGTGCCTCTACTCGCCAGGCGGCAGGCAGGGTCGAGGCGCAGTGTTGACAGGAGACATGGATGCGCTCGACTCAGCTCTGCGCGTCTGCCAGTCAGTCGCCTTCTGCTTGCACTGCGTCATCGGCCTCACCGAGCCGTTCCATCACATGCTGAATACGCTCACGGAGGACAGCCTGCCGTACCCGTCCATTTTCTTCCCCGTGGCTGGCCTCTGCTTGGCGACGGTTGCAGCAGCCAATTTCTCCGACGATGACATCGTGGTGCTCGCCGCGCAGGCGTACATCGTGGCGTTTCATACCGGCGGCGCGTACACTCACATCCGCATCAACCACCATCCAGCCACTGCCGTAGCGCCTGGCTTCTTTGTTGTGCTGGCGTTCATCGTCATCGCGCTGCGAACAAACGTTTTGATAGCGCTGGTGGTGACGGCTTGCTTCGTTGGCGTCGGGATGGTGCTCGGGCGGCTGATGGTGAGGCCAAACAAAGGGTGGAAGGCAGCGCTCCTGAAGGACTCGCGTGGATCCCTGGCTTGAGAACTTTGGTCGCTTTAGAGCGCTCGATAAAAAGCGCTGCCGCAACGTCGAGAGACGACTGACGAGAGCTGCGTAGCGCTGTTACACGAAGACGAAAGAGTGTACCGTGTAGCTCTGTACTCTACTGCAACAGTGTCACAAGGCCCGCCCAACCGAACAAGCGAGCACCCGGCACGCAGCCGACGCGCGACAGTGCACATCACGCGTACCGCTGTCAGCGCTTCCTCTTCCCCGCCGCCGGCGCCTTCGGCTTCGCCGCGCTCGCCGCCGCGCCCCGGTGGAAAACGAGCGTCGTCTCGGAGCTCTCTGCCTCGATGAAGCTCCACTGCCCGCTCGAGCCGCGGAAGGCGCGCAGGCCCGCCGGCTCTACCACCTGCTGCTCGGCGCAGAAGCGGACCATCTCGCCCCGCGCCTGCTTGGCGTGCACAGCAGGGCCCGGAAAGGCGCAGGTGATCACCGGGCAGCCGAGCGCGCCCATGTCGAGCGCCTTGGCGTACTCCTGCGACGCCACGTTCACCACGAACGGCGGCTCCTCCGCGCGGAGGCTCGCGGTGAGGGAGTCGCCCCAGTATTTGTAGAGATTCGGAGCGTCGCCGACGGCGAGCTTGGTCGACATCTCGAGCCGGTAGGGCCGGATCTCGTCCGTCGGTAGCAGGATTCCATACTGCCCGCACAGGATGCGCAGCGAGCGGCCGAGGTACTCGAGCTGCTTTGCGTCCAGCGTCGAAGCCTGCAGGCCCTTGTAGGCCGCTCCCTCAAAGGCGCCGAGCGCGATCCGCGCAGGCTGCTCGGCAAAGGCCGAGTAGCGCGCGTGGTTGAGCTGGGCGAGGGAGTCGCTGAGCGACATCAGCGACTTGATCTCGCTCTTGCTCATCGAGCCGACGCGGTCGGCGAGCGCGCTGCACCTCTCGAGGAAGCGAGGCTCGGTGGGCGTGAGGCTGCGGAGCGCCGGCGAGAGCGCCGAGTCAAAGTTGAGCGTCTTCGCCGGCGAGAGCAGCAGCAGCGGAGGGGTGGACTTCATCTATGTCCTGTCTGCTACAGCTGCAGCTAGCAGCACACTGCAACGCGCAAAAGCTGCCCGGGCGAGAAATCGTGTCCGCAAGGTGAAGCGCACCGGATCGTGTGCCCGGTGTGTAGAGCGTGTCAGTGCCCGCTCTGTGGTACGGCTTGCGCGAGCGTCGGTGGTGAGCTGAGATTGATGAACCGCAAACAAACAAATGTACGCCCACTCGGAATATACCTTGGGCTTCCGCGCCTCCGTTTCGAGAGAGGCTCCACC
This sequence comes from Emiliania huxleyi CCMP1516, assembly GCF_000372725.1. NCBI lineage: Eukaryota > Haptophyta > Isochrysidales > Noelaerhabdaceae > Emiliania > Emiliania huxleyi. The sequence continues at coordinate 514,580 of NW_005196379.1, read as the reverse complement.
CCCCCCGCCGTGTGGTCCGTCGGTGCGCGGGGTCCGGTGTGTGGCACAGGGCGGGCGTCCACGGCTCTAAAAAGCCCGCACCCGGGCTTCAGCTTTTCGAGCTAGCGAGCCAGTCGTGTCCGGTACCACGCTGGCCGGTCACCTGGTCGTACGCGTGGCGATGCTGGTGCAGCACCGGCAGCCGAAGCACGAGTCGAGCGAGTGGTCGCGCCCGGTCGCGCCGCTGAGAGTCACATTCTGCGCTGCACCCGTCCGCCTCCGGAGCACCAGAACGCGGACGGGAGCAGCAACAGTTGGAAGGGGGAGGGGGGGGGGGGGGGGAGGGGGGATCCAAGCTGTCGCGCCCCGATCCGCAGCACGAGACAGCCATCGTGCCCACGGCTCTCTCTATCCCGACAGTGTTGCAGCTTGCACCTGGACGAGGGGCCGCGCCAACCCAAGGGGCAGTTGCCCACGCGGAGAGCGCGCCCACCTGTTAATGCCGTCGCTGCCCGGGACGACGGGAGACGGCATCCCCGAGGGAGCGTCGAGCCCGGTGCACCAACAACAGCAATCCTCATGGTCGGATGCGGGCGAACCGCTGAGCTCGTTACCCACGGGGAGGAGTGCGATGGCCACAACGGAAAAGTGCCATGCATCGCGCGTTGCATGGCACGCGCCTGGTCGGTGAGCAGGCGAGGATGGCTCGCACGGCACCTCCGTCGTCGATCACGGCGGGGACAGCGGCGGCTCCCCCTCGCCTCCCACCTCAGAGGCTGGTGCCTCCTCCACCGACGGCTCGTCGGCCGCCGGGCTCGGGCCAGGGCTGCCCAGGGCGGGGCGCACCGCGAGGGCGTGTGTGGCGGCTGGCAGGCGTGCGTCGGACGGCGACGTCGGGCGGGCGCGCCGCGTCCTTCTGCCGTCATGTGGGAGCGCAGCGTGCTCGTCGGCTGCCCTCTTGGCAACGTCCGCACTTTGAGCCCAATCCATGTTACATGTACAGATCTTGCCCGCCGACCAATCGGTGAACTTTTACTGCCCCCTACAAGGAACAGGCCCCCGCCCTAGAGGCGAAGGCGATGTTTGAGACAAATGTCGACATTTGGTGCTCTTGGAGGTTAAAATCAGCGATCAATATGTGTCAATATATTGTCAATACTTAGAGGGGATGCTGTATCCTGTATCAATAACATATACAATATCTCAATACTTACAGGGCAAGAATCAATCTTTGTAATACCGTACTTACACACTCGAGTGCCCGTTCTTTCGTCCCAGGCGCGTGATGAGTCATGAGAAGCGCAGCGTCGAGAGAAAAACCGCCCTCGCGGAAAACTGTCGCTCGCTCTCGACACTCGAGTGTACCAATGAGTGGAGGCATAGACAGCTGTAGGTTCCCCCCGCGAGCCGCCAGCCGGGACACACTGCCTCACTGGCGCTACGAATAGGTGAGGCACGACTAGATAGACAAGACTCTTGGTGGTGTGCCTCCCCGACCCACACACCCTTGCGCTCGACACACGGGCGGCCGGCACAGGAGTACACGTCGCTCAGCTCCACGCCTGTTCTGGGCAAGGCCGCTCACGGCACCAACGTGGCCTCGCGCGATGAGCGCACCTCGTGCCGCGCCCGCTGCTGCCCCTTGTCGGTGCGCGCCTTTGCGCGCTCGAGGGCGGCCTCGTGGGCGGTGGCGAAGGTGCCAGGCACCCCCTTGGGGTCGAAGCGCTTCTTGGCGTTAGCGTCTTTGTGGACCGACACACCCGCGAAGCCCGACGCGTTGTCGGCCGACGTCTCCAGCTCGTACTTGCGCACCCACCCCTGGCATGTCGCCGCGAAACAAGCCTCGTAGCACTCCTCGACGGTGAGCGGCATGTCAGCGTGTGACCTGTCGTGTGCCTCAACCGCCCGCGTCAGGGCCAGCGCAGGTTCCTGGCACCCGTAATACTTGTAGTGGTCGAAGTTGCCGTACACCGGGATCCCCTCGAGCGCGAAGGCGCAGCAGGAGCCGACGGCGGTGCGGTGCGTGCAGCGGTAGGTGCCGCCGGGGATCAGCCGGCCGCCTGGCCCGCGGTGTGGGTGCCGCACGTCCCACGACGCATCTGCGTCGCCCGCCCACGCAGCCTCCTCGCACCGCTGCCCCTGGAGGCGCGCCGCGTGCGCTGAGCGAAAGAGGAGCCCGCAACCGACGCCCGCGGGTTTGCGGGCGCAGGAGTCGCAGGCGAAGCCGCCGAAGAGGGACTTTGACACTGTGCCCCCAAAGGCGCGCCCATCGGCGGTCTGCTGCAGCGCAGCGGCGATCTCGTCCGCCGTCCAGCTCTCGCGCACCGCCGCAAAGTCGGCCGACCCCTCCGGGCCGAGCCGCTCGGCGAGCCAGAACGCCACCTCGTGCGGCGTTCTGAAATGGCGCGGCGGCCGCTCGAGTTCCATGAGCGAGTACCGGCGGCCCCACAGTGTAGCGGCGCGGGTTGGAGGCGTGAATAAGTTTTATGCCCTTGTACCCGCCCTCACCGTTGCCCGGCGCGAGGGTGAGGCGCTTGGCCGCCGCGGCAGCTTCAACCTCTTGCTTCGTTGGCGGCGGCAGGGCTGGTGGCGCCGCCGCTCGCGTGCAGGCGGGACATTCGCATGGGCTCGTCCACCGAAGCTGCTGTGCGAGCTGCAGAGCCGCCTCGAAGCGGGAGTCGCACAGAGCAAGCTGCACGTTCCCTTTCTTGCGGCGGCTCCAGTATTGGGATTGCCAACGCCCCGACGCCACCACAGCGACGCCTTTAAAACCAGACGCGCATCCCTCGCACGTCACTAACACGACGCCATCCGCTTCAGCTGCGGCCTCAGCGGCTTGGAGGTCCATACGCAGGGTCCAAAATGAAGAACTCAGAGCAGCATGTGAGTTGTGCGTCCATCCCTCCCTTGGGTTGTCCGTTTTCTTTCTTTCTTTCAGTTGTGCGTCTTGGGCCGGGTTGTGTTGTCGCGAGAAAAGCTCGCCTCTTGCGCCGGATTCGCCACCGCCGCCACCGCCGCCAGTGTGTGAGTGAGTATTCTTGATACGAAACCACGACTCCAAGAGCTGTGGCGCGCTGTTTTCACGGTGCTCCGGCTGCCCCCCGGTTAGATCTCGTGCAAAACTCTTTTTATCACCTTCAAGTACACCCCCAAGACTCCCCCAAACCGCCCAGGATGAGCTCCTGAGGTGCGATGGCAGCCAGCAGCGCCGCCAAGAAATCGTCTCTAGCTCTACTCCAAGTGCACAGCTTCTTGCCCCCCCCGCCCGCCCGATCCCGATCATCCGGCCCGCTGGGTGCGCTTCATAGCTCCCCGGCCCTGGGTGTGAGGCTGCCGACTCCACACTCCAAGTCTCTTGGCAGCCCAGCTCGGTCGGGTGTGGTAGGCAGGAGAGAAAGGCAGCTCAGCTCGGGCTGAGTATCTGAGCACTGAGTGGGATAGGGTCGATTCCGCATGGTACGGGACCCCTCGATCGTCTCGCCCTCCCTCGCTGCAGGGTGGGCGTCCGACGAGGTGGGCATATGTGGCGGCTTTGCCGTTATGCAAAATAAAATTCTGCAAAGGGGTGTGAACGGAGAGAGCAAACTCCTGGCAGCTCCCACAGTCGAAATGTGCGCCAGCTGCCCGCTCACCTGTGTCACGCCGCCGCGCACGCACCTCGCTATGTGCTCGCGCGAGCTCCCGCCCGAGCCTCCAGCTCGGTTTCCCACTGCTGCGGAGCCGATCGCTTTTCCTCGGCGCTCGCGTCGAGCCGAGCTCTCGGCACTCTACGGCGGGCGTCGCTGTGCGGGGCGCCCGTTTCCTGCTGGCCCGAGCGGAAAGCTCCACGTGCCCGCGCGAGCTCCGGGCCGAGCCTCCAGCTCGGCGTCCCACTGCTGAGGAGCCGATCGTCGTCCGTCGGTGCTCTCGAGGAGCCGAGCTCCTTGGCCTGCGGCCGGCGACGCTGCAGGACGGCGCGCGCGCACCCCGCGAGTTGCGTGCGCGGGGCGTTAAGAGGAGTGACTACCCCCACACATCGGCGCGGAGGTCTTTCCGCGTGGAAACCCCCCCCCCCCACCCCATTTTAGGGCCCCAAGGCC
>NW_005196379.1:499232-509464 GCF_000372725.1 Emiliania huxleyi CCMP1516 | reverse complement strand
CAAACCAAGGAGAGGCGGGGAGGACGGCACGCCGCCACCACACAGGGATTTAAGGAGAGGTGCTCCTCCTCCTATCCCTCGTTTGCTTTCGCCCCGTCAATTCTTTCTTTCTTTCAGGACGCGCGGTCATAAAGATCGTTAGTAAAAGCATCGACCGCTGTCGCGGCGGCCCTCATCACCCTCCGTCGCTCGAGCTGCTCTGACCTGCACCTCATCGAAACATGTCAGACGTCCTGCAAGGTGGTGCCCGCCTTTCATAGGCCTTGTTCAGGAAGGACGTTGCAGGACTCTCAAAACTCGCCGCACACCCTCACGTGCGCTGCCAGCCAGCCCCTGCCAGCCCCCGCCAGCCAGCCTGCCGCGCCACCTCCGCCGCGACGCCGCGGCGGCTCCTCCTCCCTCCAGTGCGCGCCTCACGTCTCTCCGCGCGCCGTGTCCGCAGGATACCAACCATGCCGGTGTTCTCAAAGCTTGTTGTGATCGCCGCCACTGCCGCCATCGACATCGCGATGGCTGCACCAGTCAGCGAGGCCCTGCCCGCTTGCCCGGCCTACCAAACCGAACGCCACTGCACCATTGAGGAGTGCATCAACAAGGCCCTTGCCGCAGAGGGGATGTGCTGCTACGACCACACGCATCACGTGTGCACGCCACATGGTGCGACTGCGTGCAAGGGCGCAGACCTGGCGCTCTGCCAGGCCAGTCACAAGCCCAAGAATGCTGGCCAGATCATCGTCAAGAAGTTCAGTGTGAGGAACAACTGCGACGAAGACATCGAGGTGGAGGACTTTGGCAAGGTGCCGAAGCACGAGCAGGCGACCTTCTTCTCGGCGGGGGCGGTCCGCTTCCCGAGGCGCGCAAAGCCCCTTCGGATGCGGCGCATCTGAAGTGGAGGCGCGCGAGTTGGGACATTGAGGGCAACAATGGGCGGTGGGAGATGCCGTTCGCGATGAATGGAGCCTTCATGGTGGCGACGAACGGAGACCTCAACGCGCCACTGCCGCTCACCAACCTGCCCGACGTCGAGCCGTGGTACGGATACGGCATGAGCTCGTCCCTCGTCGCATTCTCGCCGGGCACGAACGAGCCTGCCTGCGTGGACGCCGGCGCGGCCTGGAGCGCCAAGGATGATATGAGCGACTGCGCGGCCGACGCCGGTGGTCTCGTGTGCGATGCGTCCAACCTGAGTCCCGAGTGCAGCAAGCGCAAGCCTGTGTTGCAATGCTCCATCCCGGACTACAGGATCTGCCCCGAGCACGAGCATCTGCCCTTTTGCCACACGAAGACTGCGGGTGATCTCGACCCTCGGTGCACCGACTGCCCGGGCTCGGTGGGTGACTGCCAGGGGAAGTACTCGCAGTTCTCGAAGGATCACACGTGGGCCTGGAACGGCGACAGCCAGAGCTGGTCGAAGACGAAGTTTGAATGCCCGGAGGGACACCCGTCTGCTGTCTGCGGCGAGCTCCCTGGCTACTGGACCACCCCCGAGCAGCAGTGCTGGAAGGACCAGCCACCGGTGCCTGGGCATTCGAAGGCCAACCTTGCTGTGGGCTTCTGGGGCGAGTGCAAGACGGTCGGGAAGGAGGTGGACATCGTGCTGGACGTCTGCGGCATTGGGCAAGACGGCCAGCCAGCAGCGCCCAAGAATGTCATCGGCTGATGCGGTGAGCTCGACACAGGGCCACTAGGGCCGCGGTTGTACATCTCGCCGGCCTGCAAAGCAGCCCCCTAGGATCGCATCTGTCTTCTGCGTTTTGCTTTGTCTACTGCGAGGGAGAGCGAGGCCCATGGCCCATGGGCATGGCTTCCGGGACGGCCCGGGTAAGTGTCCATGCCTGGTGTCTTGTTCAGTACGGTGTCTACGTATTAGTGATGTGCGCGCCCGTCTCCTACTGTCTGTCTGGTCAATAGTGCACGTTCGTTCTCGTGTCTCCGACGATGTACCGTAGAGAGAGAGAGAAAGAGCAGCCCCGCTGCCTTGGAGCACCTGGCGGCCGGCAAGTAAGTAAGTAAAGGGGCATGAGAAACAGTCAGGCTCGGATAGGACACCGCTCGGAGCAGCAGCGGAGGGGTGGACTTCATCTTCTTGCAGTGGGTGGGTGGGGGGGGGGGGGGCATTTTTAAAGAAAACATCTCGCTGAAACCACGAGGCGATTTCCAAGGCGCGGTCCGGAGAAAAGGCCAGACACGAGTGTGAACGGAAGCCCCAGCTCAAAGTTTCTCTTCGCCTGCGGGCGGCGCGCACTTGTCACTTCCCAAGTCTAGATTTGTTTTTCAAGTCTACGGTGTTCTGAGTGGAGAATGCTGTTTTCTTAATGCCCGCAACCGCCACTGTAGAGGCAACCAGAAATTTACGCGGAATGCTCCCGCCACACAGGACGGCAGAAGGAGGGAGGTAGGTAGAAAGGTGAAGAACAGCCAGGCTCGGACTGGACACCAACGCGGTATGGGTGGACGCGAGACAGATGATTGATGACGACACGCACGAGCGACTCACAGACACAAACAAGCTCACAAGACACACAGCCAGCTGGCTGCCACACACCCTGAGTTGGCGTACACATAACTCAGGGCCACATTCTTCCTGTCGCCCCCCCCAGCACTCCATCCAAGGTGCCAAGAAAGAAAGAGAAACAAACAAGGGCACAGTCCTCGCTACCCAACGCGGCCAAAGGATATCCACCCCGAGAACCTCGAGAAGGGCACAACATCACAACAGACGACAGGAGTAACATGCGAGGCTACCTCTAGCAATCTCGCCGGCCGGCGAGGCACGGGCGATAGAAGGAGATGTCGCTGTAATCGCACCGAAATAAAAAGTGAGTTCTTGATGAAACAGTCGCACGCCCCACCAAGGTGTGAGCGTGTTGGTCCTACCAGGGGTTGTGGTGCTCGCCTCGTTGCTCATCGCTCATGAGGCTGTTGGTCCTTGTCCTTCTCGCAGTCACGCACGGGATGACCGCACAGCGAGCAGAGCTGCTCGGGAGAGGCAAGTGGATCGAGGTCCGCTGGCATATATCCTATTAGACGCTGTGCTGGCACGTGTCGCTCGACCGGCTGACAGCTGGCACACGTCGCTCGTGTGTCGACAGGCTGACAGCTGGCACACACACGACGTCGCCGCATGATAGGTGCTTGGGGGCTGCCCCGGAACGACAATCATCCCCAAGTCGATTGACACTAAATCGTTCGGCTCGACGACAATGGCCGCCTGCGCCGAGCTGGTGGAGGTGCACCGCCGTGCCGGCGACTGCGGCTCCGTATTCTCGGTCCGTGAGAAGTTCGAGTTCGGCCAAGGGGCTCTGGACGGGACCGTGTGCGCTTGCTGCCCTGAGGAAGGGATGCTCGGCGACATGGCGCGACAGCTAGACCGCGTGAGTAGAGATGCAAGACACAGGGAGAAGAGTTCTAACCCTCGCCGCTCCCGCAGATCCACGGCGACCTCACCCTCGAGGACCGAGACGGCTGGTCCGTCTACCGGCTCGGCGGCGGCGGCGGCGGCGGCGGTGGCGGCGGCGGCGGTGGATACGGCGGCGGTGGATACCATCACTACGGCTACGGCTACGGCGGCGGTGGCGGCGGCGGCGGCGGATGGCACGACCACGGGCACCAAGGCGGCGGCTACGGCGGCGGCGGCGGCGGCGGCGGCGGCGGATATCACCACTACGGCTACGGCGGCGGTGGTGGTAACCACGGCGGGGGAGGCCGTTACCACTACCTCGAGCTCGCCGCCGGCGCCATCTCAACCCCCTCTGGCACCCACGCCACGCTCGCCGCGGCGGCCGGCGTGCTCGTCCTCGTCGCGGGCCTGGCTGTGGCCGTTTCCCGCGGCTCGCGCAAGGGAGAGGCGGCCAGCGAGGCCACCAAGGGCAAGGCCGCGGCGGCGGTGCCGCCCCTCGTGTGAGTAGCGTTAGTTGCCTCGCTTCGCCCTCGTCGGCAGATCCAGCCGAGACGACTGTGGCGGATGGGGTCCCGCACGAGCGGCTTGCCAAAGGCCCGGGGGGCGTGAGGGGGGCGAAGGCCCGGGGGGCGTGAGGGGGGCGAGGCACCGGCTCGTCGAGCGCCATCCGCGGCCGCATGTGGCGGGCAAGGCCAAGGGAGCGGCCATGCCGCTCGAGATGGCGGCGAGGGTGAGCATTTGAGCATTTGGCGGGGATGCCTGTCTCAGAGAGGACTTTTTGGCATACTGGCATGAAAATAAAGAAAGAAAAAGACTCGATCCCTGAAAATAAAGAAAAATACCAACGAGGGAAAAGAAAGAAAGAAAACAGACAACCCAAGGGAGGGATGGGAGGACGGCACGCCGCCACCACACAAAAAGAAAGTGAAAGAAAGAAGACAGACAAACCCAAACGAGGGATGGGGGAGGAGGACAGGGTCCACGCACCTGCACGAGCAGGATTTTGGAAGGACGATCAGGGGCACAGGTGGGAACAAACAAAACTTAGATTTGTTTGGTATTGCTAAAAATCTCTCTCAGGTGGGGCTCTCCTGCTGCTCCTGACAAGGGACACGACAGGCTCGCAGCGCGGTGCACGGTGGACTCCCAACTCTTCTGGCGGTCTCATCTCAGTCTAGCGACCTGCCTCCAGCTTCTCACTGGCAGTCTCTCTCGTCTCTCGCAACCACAGGCACACTGACACAGGGGTGGCAGGGGCGGCGGCAGGAGTCTCCCACATACTATGCGGGCCTCGCTAGAGGTGCGCCACCACACAACAAAATTGAAATCAGCGGTTTTTTTTCGGGTCTTTCAGAAGGCGCCTTGGTCAAAATGGGGGAAAAGACGGTCGGCAGGAGTCCGAGATGGAGGGACTGGACGACTGGCTCTTGGCGCACGGCGGCGCCTGCTCGCGCAGCGTCCGTCTCGGCGAGAGCCGGCGGAGCGGTCGCGGCCTCTACGCGGCCCGGCCGGTGGCGGGAGGCGACGTGCTCCTCGTCGTGCCTCACGCGCTGCTCCTCACCGCTACGCCACGCTCCCACTCCGCCGGAGCGCTCGCGAAGACGGACCGCCTCATCCTCGCGCTGCTCGAGGAGGCGGCCGGCGGGTCGGCATCGCGATGGGCGCCATACCTGCGCACACTGCCTCCGCGCCGCGCGTTTGAGGAGAGCCTGCCGTTGATGTGGGCGCAGCGGCACGTGCTGTCGCTCTGCGGCCCTGTGCTGGCGGAGCGAGCGGCCGCCCAGCGGGCAGACCTGCGGCGGCGGCACGCGGCGCTGTGCCGCGTCGCGGGCGCCGCCTCGCCGAGTTGGAGCGACTTTAGTTGGGCGGCCGCCTGTGTGATGAGCCGGAGCGGCGACGCGAGCGACGAGCCCGGCGACGAGGCGCTCGCAGCCCTCACACCGGGCGGGGTCGCAGACGCGGGGCGCGCGGGTCTCCGGCCGCGTGGCGTCACGCGGTGCACACTCGCTGAGGCGTGTCTGGTGTGACGCTGTGAGTGTGACCGCGACCGGCGCGACTACGCGCACATGATCATGCTTGGCGGGGTGAGACACGTACACGTGTGAAGACGACCTGCTCCTCTCCGACGACAGCGACCTTACCTCTTTTTCCTCTCCCCCTCTAGAGCTTTTTTTCACGGCTACCTCTCTCTCACCTCTCAGGAACGTCTGACCCTGTGACGTGTCAGACTCAGTCTCAGAGCTGTCGCGTGCCCGTGGGGCCGTGCGTGCGGTGAGCGTGAGAGCGCACCCCCTCACCCAGGCGCCAGGGCGGGATCAGCCGCGCACAGCGGGGTGCCGGCGGGGGCCGGGGCGCGGTGCACACGTGCAGTGAGACGAAATTTCTCCAATCTCCAAAAATTCAAAATGCTTCCCCCCGCCCATGCCGCACAAAAGCGCGCACCGACAAGAGAGCCGCGCGCCGATGCTTTCCCACCCAGGGGACAGGGCTCTAGATGCTGTTGGCGCTGTCAGAGCGCCACCGAGATCGTTCCTCTATGAAGAGTTCCCTCCCTCGGCCTGCACGCGCGCCGCGAAGTGGACTCGGCACAACAGGGCGCCGCGTCCAGCCTCGAGCGCCGCCGCGTCCCCGTGCACCTCCCAGCTGTCTGGCCGCAGCAGCGTGCCGCAGTCCTCGCACCGAAAGCAGGCCTTGTGAAAGATGAGGTTGTCGCCGCGGTGCGTCCTCGCGAGCTGCCGCTCCATCGCGTAGACTGGCTTCGCGCAGCGGACGCAATGGCTCCCTCCCCACGCGCGCCGGTGCTCGTCGATCATCTGGCAGGCGGCCTCGTGCACCGCCAGGGCAGCGCGGCTCATCGGCACGGGCTTGCTCGCGCCCCCGCCGCCCCCGCCGCCGTACGACCCGCCGGCGGCGGCGCGGCGCTGCGCGGCGTGCGGCCTGCAGAGCGGCGCCCCGTCGTCCGAGGAGAGCACGAACGCGGAGACGGTGAGCTTGCAGCCGCACTGGTCGCACCTGCGGGACGCGTCTCGGAGACGTCAGAGTTCATGTCCGGGGCATGCCAGCGCGGCCTCTGTATCCGCCACCGGAAGCACTGCTTGTGCCAGACGCGGCCCTCGACGGGCGCGAGCCTCTCGGCGGGGTAGACAGACTTCTGGCACGTCTCGCACTTCTCGGTCGACGCGGACGCCGCGCGGCTGAAGCGCCGTCTCGCGCGCTCCGCAGCGCTCACCGCCGCGCGAGGCGGCACCGCGGGAGGCGGCACCGGCGGAGCAGACGAGGCTCGCTGCAACGGCTGCTGCTGCGGCAGCGGTGGCGGCGGCGGCGGCGGCGGCTCAACCACCACGCCCAGCTGGCGCAACTTTGCCGTCTGCTCTGCGAGCTCCTCTGCCTCTCGCCGGAGCCGCGAGTAGCTGGGCTCGCCGATGACGGCCGCTAGGGTGTCGCTGCTGTGCTTGGTGGTGAGGCCGGAAAAGGAGTTCACTATGAAGGCCTCGCCACGCTGGATGAGCGCCGGAATGGAATGTGACCGTCCAAAGTGCAGGACGTCCAGCGCGTTGTCCAGGTTGATGATGGTCAGGCTGTCCACAGTGCGGCAGCACAGCTCGAGGAGAGTCGGGACGGCGGGAGTGTGGTTGTCGCTAGTACGATTGCCAGCCATTGAACTGGGTTCTTGAATCACTCTCGTCTCCACCTCCATCGCCTCCCTCTGCCTCCGACAGCTGGCCTCTCTCTGACAGCCCGCTCGGCGGAGAGCAACTTGGGCTAAAAAAGAAGAAGTCACGCCCACTCGAAGGGCGAGCTCCGGAAACCCCGACGCTTGGGCTGGGCGCAACCTCACAAAGCCGCCCTCACGCTCACGGTGTGCTCGGTACTCTCGCCGACCGCTCGCAAGCTCACGTCTCCTCCGCCGCTGCCGCTCGCGCAACGCCCTCGCGCCTCTCGGCGGGACGGCGCCGCACCACCGGCACGCAATCCCGTGGCCCCAAACCCCCCCGCCGCCTTCTCGGCGGCGATCGCACGCCCACGCGCGCCCTCAAACAGGGCGGCGGCCACTGCCGCTGCCACCGCCCCGAGGGCTGGCGCCGCCCAAGGCCGGCCCGACAAATCGCTCACCGCGCCGAGGGCGACGCCTCCGACGGCGTAGCCCAAGTCTCGCACGCACCGCACGGCGCCGATGGCGGAGGAGGAGCGGTGGGGCGGCACGAGCGGCGCGGCGCACGCCTGCAAGTTGGCGTACGCTAGGGCGGTGCCCAGGCCGAGCAGCGAGGTGAGGCCCGCCGCCGCACCGACGGCGGCGCCGCTCAGCGGCGGCCTCTCCGCCCGCCCCTCCTCGCCTAGAGAGGAGCTTCCGGCAAGGGTCCCCGCAGGACGGCTCGGGGGGAGGCCTCTCCGCTACCCCCTCCTCGCCCGAGGGCGCGGTCTCGTTGGCGGGAGGGAGGGGGGCAAGCGGCTCGTCCAGGGCGACGAGGAGCGAGAAGCAGGCGAGCGAGGCCGAGCAGAGGCCGAGCCCGACCACCACATAGCTCCACGCGCCTACCAGCTCGCCCGCACACGCAGCTCACAGGGCAGCGCCATCCCTCGGCTGGCGAAGGGAGGAGGGGCCGCGCGCACCCGCGCCGCAAGGAAGCCTCCGGTCCGCGGCGGCGCCCGCAGGAAGCTGCCCCGCGCCCTTGATCACTGAGTAGCCCACGAGCACGCTCGCCGCAAGCCCTCCGCCGCCGCCGCCGCCGCCGCCGCCAGTGCACACGGCGGCGGCGGCGCAGGTCCCGCCGCCGCACTCTCGGCTGGTGAGCCAGCGAGTCATGGCGCCCCACGCGAAGGCAGTGCCGAAGTTGAGCGTGCAGCCCGCCACGCAGCACGCCGCAAGCGCCGCCGCGCTCGCCGAGCAGCATCCGCCCCTCGCGCCGCCGGCCGAGCCGTCTGCCGCCAGGTGGACGGAGTCGTGCGCAGGGCTTGCGGGCGCGGCGGGTGGCGGCGGCCGATTTGTCTCGCGCAGGCAGGCGGCGGAGACGAGCGCGCCGGCGACGCACACGCCGCCGGCGAGCCCGAGCGCGAGGTCCTCGCCGCACGACCCTCCGGCGGCGGCGATGGCCGAGCGCGAGGCTGCGATGGCGATGTAGCCGAGCGTCTCGAGCAGGCCAATGGCGAGCCCGCGCCTGCTCGGCCCGAGCAGGTCGAGCATGGCGAAGATGCCAGCCGACCAGCAGAAGGACTGCTGGATGCCGAGCAGGACGTCCGACGCCACGACCACCTCCCACGCCTGTGCAAAGTGGATCATCGGGGCGACAGCTGCGCCGGCGAGCCAGCCGACGGCCATGGCTGTGCGGCGGCCAGCGCGGTCCGCCAGCCAGCCGACCACCAGGTTACTCGCGGCCTTGGACAGCCCAAACGAGACCAGAAACGCGCTCGAGCGCAGCCCGCTCGCCGTCTCAAAGCGCCCGCCCGCCGTCGTCATGAGCGCCTGCGTCAGCTCCACGGAGCCCATCACCCAGCCGGTCGCCGCGACGAGGAGGGCCCACAGAGCGGGCTGGAGGCGGCGCATGCTCGAGCGGCCTCACCTCGCGCCCAGCAGCCTCGTGAAGAGCGGGCTGTGGCCTGGCTGTCGCGATAGCCAAAAGAATTTCTCGCGCCCCTCTGTCCTCTAGCACCACACTCCTCTCCTTAAAATCCCTGTGTGGTGGCGGCGTGCCGTCCTCCCATCCCTCCCTTGGGTCTGTTTTTTTTCAACACTCTGTATGCATCGCGGCGCGTGAGTATGAAAAATGGGTGAGGGTGAAGTAAAAGCAGCCGCGTGTTGTGACTTCAAGAGAGAGAGAGAGATTTTTAGCAATACCAACTTTGTTTGACTTCAACCGCGCGAGCACTTGGAGCACTTGGAGTGCAGTCGGCAGCCTCACATCCAGGGCCGGGGAGCTAAGAAGCGCACCCCAGCGAATATGAAATTCGTTAAAAAAATTCGTTGTTCGTTAGTCCACGAATAAGACTTAACCCTTTTACGTCCACATTTCGAGTGAGTGAAAACCAACTCCTGAGCACGGCGCCGCAGGCGCCTGTTGATAGGTCCAGGTGATAGCCCTGGATAGGCAATGCATACGCCTAGTTGGGCCTCGGATCGCCCGGCCGCGTCCCGGTGCTCTGCCGTCGGATTTGTGACGCCGCCGCACCGCGCCGCGGCCGGGGGCCCTTCGGAGGCCGAGGATGGCCGTGACGGACCGGGACGAGCTCTGGGAGGTTCAGTGTCGCAGTGAGTATATTGTAGAGACTGACCATGTGCACAATATATTCTGCAAAGGGGTGTGAACGGAGAGAGCAAACTCCTGGGCAGCTCCCACAGTCGAAATGTGCGCCAGCTGCCCGCTCACCTGTGTCACGCCGCCGCGCACGCACCTCGCTATGTGCTCGCGCGAGCTCCCGCCCGAGCCTCCAGCTCGGTTTCCCACTGCTGCGGAGCCGATCGCTTTTCCTCGGCGCTCGCGTCGAGCCGAGCTCTCGGCACTCTACGGCGGGCGTCGCTGTGCGGGGCGCCCGTTTCCTGCTGGCCCGAGCGGAAAGCTCCACGTGCCCGCGCGAGCTCCGGGCCGAGCCTCCAGCTCGGCGTCCCACTGCTGAGGAGCCGATCGTCGTCCGCCGGTGCTCTCGAGGAGCCGAGCTCCTTGGCCTGCGGCCGTGGACACTGCAGGAATGGGCGCGCGAACTGGCAGATGCGATTGCGAGAGACGGACTTCGCGTCGAGCTCTTAACCCTTTCGCGCCATAACGCTCCTGGTGAGCAAATCTCGATATATCTCCAGTCGGAGCGGTGGAACTTTAAAACGGCTCGGTAAATATTTAGC
>NW_005196379.1:472340-499132 GCF_000372725.1 Emiliania huxleyi CCMP1516 | reverse complement strand
ACTGACGTTATCACACGTGGGCTGACTGGGGTGCGTGAGTGGGGTGCTGGGGTCTCCACTGCTGCCCCTCTGACTATTGCACTTTTGTCTGTGGTGATGCCTCTCCCTGAGAACGCACACACCGCCTCGTGTGTAATGCCCTGTGTTCCGCGAGTGCGTGTGCTCCGTCGTCCGTGCTAGACGTGTGTACCACTGACTGACTGGCTGTCGTCTGACTGGGGTGCGGCGACACGGCGGGTCAGGGCTGCACGCTGCTCTCCCCCGTGCCGTGGGGTGTCTGCCCGTGGGGCGGCTCCGTGTCCCGCCGTCGGCTGGAGGTGGACTCGCGTGAGCTAGAGGCGCACCTCATGGCACTTGGACTTGTGCGGGGCGGCGCTGTGTGTCCGCGTCGGGAGCGCGAGAGTTTGGAGGCGAGAGTTTGGAGAGACGCGTGGAGCGGGGCGCCATGGAGGGCGCGCGTGAGCGGCGCGCGCGCGAGCGGGAGCAGAGTGGGGCCGAGGAGAGAGGCGGCCCGTCGCGAGATTGTATCTCGGCTATCTCGACCGTCGCGAGATTGTATCTCGGCTATCTCGGACCGTCGCGAGGTTGAGCGCGTTTGTGTTGCCGCGCGCGCGGTAGTCGTCGATCAGGCGCTTGAAGGCGGGCTTCTCCCAGAGCGCCTCCTCGTACTTTGAGCCGTAGTTCGCAGGCTTCTTCGGCGCCGCCTTGCCGCCGCCCGGCATCGTCCCCGCCTTTCGCATCCGCAGCTCCACCAGCATCAGCCGCATGTCCATCTCGTTGAGCGACGGAGGGACCGGGACGCCGCTCTTCTCGATCTCGGCCTCGACGAGCTCGATCGGCCGCTCCTGCACCTTTTGGAACTCGGCGGCCACCGCCGGGTCCTTGTAGTCGATTGCGGCGATGATGCGGCTCGCACGCGGCAGCGCCGCAGGCGCCCGAGGGCCGCCGCCGACCAGAAAGCTGGCGGCGGCCGCGCAGATGAGCGCCGCCGAGGTCATGTAGCGTGGGTGCCTGCGGAGTACGTCCTCGTGGCTTAGAAGTGACGCGAAGCCGCGACGGTCACCAACGCAAGGGTTGAGCAAGGTGGCGTAAAGAACAGTCTCTGCCAGGGGCCCCTCCACTCGCCTGCACCTGCTCGAACCCTGAGCACTGTGCAGCGTTGCACGCGTTGCATGAATGCACGTTGAGTTGTACGAAGGTGGTAGTAATTTGTCTTGAGTATTGCGCGTCTCTCGACCGAGAGCGCTAGCCTCTACCCCTTCGGTCCGTCGAATCTCGGCGCGGCAGATGCGACGCCGAGACTGACGAAACCTCCCTGGTGGTGGGCTGCTGAGCCTCCCCCCACACAAGAACACCACAGGGACACTCGTGACACCCTAGACAACACATGCCACGAGGCGGGATGAGACTAGATGTCTCGGACGAGACTCGTCACTCGACGGAAACCTAAGTAGTGAACATCGGGTTGCTGCGCGGCGGGTCAACCCCATTATGCGCAGTCATCCAGATGTCATCTGTACCTAAGACAGTCGCCGGCGTGGGCGGGAGGGGCGACTATATCTGGTAGGCGCGGTAGCGGTAGACGGACGAGCCACAGGCTGGCAAGATGCCGATCGACATAGACCTTGCTCGAGCCGCGGCGAGCCCTGAAAGTGGAGCGTGTCAGGATCGGCTGCTCGGCTGTGAACTGACCTCGCTGTGAATGTCACTGCCGTCACAGACACTCTTGTCCATGAATGGTAAGACTGATAGTAGAGTAGAATCGGGTCGAGCGACCGGCCCAGTCGACCGTCCCCTCCCCTCAGCAGAGCGGGCGAGAATCCTAACGGATTCACGCCTCCTCTGCCAGGGGCCCCTCCACTCGCCTGCACCTGCTCGAACCCTGAGCACTGTGCAGCGTTGCACGCGTTGCATGAATGCACGTTGAGTTGTACGAAGGTGGTAGTAATTTGTCTTGAGTATTGCGCGTCTCTCGACCGAGAGCGCTAGCCTCTACCCCTTCGGTCCGTCGAATCTCGGCGCGGCAGATGCGACGCCGAGACTGACGAAACCTCCCTGGTGGTGGGCTGCTGAGCCTCCCCCACGCTCGGCCTTTGATGTGGTATGTTGGAAGGTCGACGCCCGGAACGGCCTAAGCTCAGCTGAACCCCACGCATAGACCTCCTTGAATCACAGTCAAAGATAAGGGCAACTGGCGGTTGGGTCGCTGACGTCGCACGACCATGCGCCCGAGCGACCGATCGTGATTATCGACCGATCTCGCAACTATCCCAGCGAGTAGTCCGGTGCTCCGGTAAAACCCCCCCGCCCCCGCCGTAGCGATGACGATGAGGAAATAGCACCCGACGCGAGTCGGGCCTACACTCGCTTGGGTGGCAAGCACGCCACAGTTGCACTCATCAACAGTGTCAAACACCGTTGCCACTGTCGACTTAAACGATAGCAGCTGCCGACCTGATTGCTGCTTCGTCGTGACCAAAATTTTAACTGAACGAGTTGAAGATCCTGCCCATACGGACTGCTGCTTCGACGTCGAAGAGCACTCTCCAACCGCGTCGTCAATCGACCACTGTTGCCCCATCGACGACATCGGCCGCAATCATCATGCGTCGCGCGAGGCAACTGAAAGATCGACCACGAGTGGATCGATCAACCTGCCCATCTGGCGTGCGCCCAGAGCTGGTCCTGGTAGCAGCCAGTAGATCTCTCTGAATCTGAATCCGAGCGTGAGACTAGTCAAGCATCTACTCAAAGTCCCTACACAGAAAAAGGCGAGTGAGGGACGCTCTCGGCGGATCTCTGGACAGCCTCGGCCGATCTCGGCCAATCTCGGCCAATCTCGGCAAATCTCGGCCAATCTCGGCCAACCCCGGCCAACCTCGGCCGACCTCGGCCAATCTCGGCCAACCTCGGCCTATCTCGGCCAGCCTTGGCCATCCTGTCCACCCTTGGCCCACGCGCCAACCACCTCGGCCCACGCGCCCAACAACCATGGCCCACGCGCCAATCTCCTATCAGTGGTCGATGGCGGGCCCATCGAGTGCCCTCCCGCCATCGCCTCCGGCAACGCCCCAGTCGAGTCGGTGTCATCAGTGACAGGTCCATCCGACCGCAACCGAACCCGCCCGACATCCTCGGCGGCCGTCTCTCAGACCCTACGCCACGCGGGTCGAAGGGTCGGAGATTGACCGTGGAGCGCGCCGCACTCGCCTGTTGCCCCACACGAAGACCACGATCCCCATTTAGGACGGGTAGTCGTGCGGGGCGCTCCCAGCCACACCGACTTACTCGGGAGCATGTTGACGGCGCCACATACCTCCATAACTACTCGGAGGGCGGCATGTCGTGGCCCGTCCCCCGCCCTTGAGGGCGTCGAGACGGGGCCGACCGCGTCTGCCGTAATTAACGGCGGCGAGTGAGGTCGACCCTCGCCCATACCTCCATCCACGGCCATGCGACACGCGGAAGAAAGCTGAACGGGAGCCTAGGGTCGGTCGGCAGCAGCCCGCCACCTGCAGGCCGCTGCTCGACCGCCCTGG
Source organism: Emiliania huxleyi CCMP1516 (assembly GCF_000372725.1). NCBI lineage: Eukaryota > Haptophyta > Isochrysidales > Noelaerhabdaceae > Emiliania > Emiliania huxleyi. The sequence continues at coordinate 495,593 of NW_005196379.1, read as the reverse complement.
AATCAAAGGCGGGGATGCCTCAACCTCTTGTCTGGCCCACTGAATGTATGTCGCCCGTACCCGGCCGCTGCTCCCGGCAGTAACACGAATACGGTTGACACTGTCCATCCGGACGTTTGAAAGTATCAACTCGCACCCGGTCCCCGCAGGAACACGAGTACGAGCCAGCTGGGTTCTGCTCCCGGCAGGACCAACAGCTGGAGATACTCTCGTCTCCGACGCTCGGTCCCTGAGACCAGTTACACGAGCGCGAGAGTCAGCCAGGCCCTGCTCCCGGCAGGACCACAGCTGAATTCAGCGAGCGTACAGGCTCGAGGTGGCATCGCCTCCTGATCCGCAGCGGTTGCAGTCGCTACGAGTAGTACGCTCGCGGTTCACCACCCTGCACTGAGCAGAGCGCGGATCCAGAGCATCTGTCATATAGATCCGCAAAGGCAAACCACGGCGACCATCCCGAAGACCACAGCAGTCCACACTGTGGCCACGGCCTCGCGTCGTTGCTTCTACGCGCTGTCTGCAGAGCCCGTCAATGCAAAATCCCCGTCAGGCGCAGACCCGTCTGAAGCCGCTGCTGACGCACAGCCGGCGGGTCAATCAGACACTGGGTGCTGGCCGTCGATGGGCCGAAGTGGGTTGCAGGGACAGCGCGCGCGGACTGAAGCAGAATGAGTCGGCCTGTGTCCTATCGACGCCAGACTCGACCATATTACGACTACCTGCCTCCAGTGCGGAGGTAGGCGAGGATGGACTGCCACCACTGGCATATGTCCAAGTCTGGGGACCCGCGCCGGCATCCAAGATGGTGCCAGAGGCTGGCCAGAGGGTCCCACATCACTGCAACGGTAATGACACTGACATAGCTAGCCGTACTGCTGGCCACGCCATGGCGATCCACTCTCGCGGCGTCAGCGGCTGAGCAGCGTCGCAGATGCTGTCGCGAAGGCCGGTCGGGGCCGCATCGGTGAGCTGACCCAGCCGGAAATCTCGACGACAACAGAAGATAAACGCATACCAGATCTTCGACTGCGCGCTGACCCACGTGTCTCCGTGTCGGTAGAAGAAGCGAGGCAGTCGAAAGACGAGCGCGATGCCGTCAACGACGACACTCGGCTCGGCTGCACCCACCGCCACCACGGCAATCGCAACGAAGAACGATAAAACCGCACGAGAACCACAGCACAGAATGGCACCGCAAGCGCCAGCGTGGACGAATGACGTCTCACGCCAACGCAAGCCTGCATCTGCGACTATATCTGGTAGGCGCGGTAGCGGTAGACGGGCGAGCCACAGGCTGGCAAGATGCCGATCGACATAGACCTTGCTCGAGCCGCGGCGAGCCCTGAAAGTGGAGCGTGTCAGGATCGGCTGCTCGGCTGTGAACTGACCTCGCTGTGAATGTCACTGCCGTCACAGACACTCTTGTCCATGAATGGTAAGACTGATAGTAGAGTAGAATCGGGTCGAGCGACCGGCCCAGTCGACCGTCCCCTCCCCTCAGCAGAGCGGGCGAGAATCCTAACGGATTCACGCCTCCGAAGATCGAAGTCGGCACAACAAAAATCCCCTTTGCAGCCAAGCCTACAGGGCACCTAATTGACTGAGAGCTAAGCCAGGGGAGGCGATGCCGGGGCCGTACAGCAGCTTGATGGTGCTTCGCCGGCGTAGAAGCGGCCGCGGAGGGCTCCGGGTGCCTGAAAAAGACGGATTTACGTGGGCTGTGGGAGATTTACTGTCGACCCAAACGACACTGTGCCGTGATCCTCTCATACAGGGCTAAATATTTACCGAGCCGTTTTAAAGTTCCACCGCTACGACTGGAGATATATCGAGATTTGCTCACCAGGAGCGTTATGGCGCGAAAGGGTTAAGAGCTCGACGCGAAGTCCGTCTCTCGCAGTCGCATCTGCCATCTCCGGTCCCGATTCGCGCGATTCCCAATGAAAACCGAGACCACAAGCACAACACACGGCTATCACGCACAGGGTGAAGGGATCTTCCTACGGTACGCGCGTATACTGTACGGTTGTGGGCTGGCAACGCGGTGAAAGAGAAAAAAATCCTTGGGCAACGCGGTGACAGTTTACGGACACCCATAGGTTTCTCTTTGGCGCGCCGCGCGCTCGGGTAGACTACTATTGCGAGGCGACCATTCTCTCCAGGTAGGCTTGCCGCTCACTGGCCGAATGCAAGCCGTCCCACTCGAAGAACGGAACGCTGATCACCCGCCAGCCGGCCGCCGCGAGGAGGCGCCGCTTGAGCAGCGTTGGCCCGTTGGGTTTGCGCACACCCCGGCAGTCGGGCAGCAGGAAGTGAAAGGGGCCGTCCACCTCGATCGCGATGCGTGACGAGGGCAGCGCCAGGTCGAGCGAGTAGCCGGTGCGCGGCTCGACATACTCCTCCTCGAAGCCGAAACGGACGGCGGCGAGGGCAGCCGAAACGGAGCGCTGCAGCGCCGAGACCCTCACACGTGTGTCGTGCATGGCGTCGCAGCAGAGCCGCCGCTCGGACTCGGAGAGAAGGTGCTGCTGCGCGTCTGCGGCGTGTTCCAGGAAGAGCCAGAGCTGCCATTGGTGCAGCTGACGGCGCTCATCGATGCTATAACCCGACGGACCCTCCCCAAGGGAGCCGCTGACCACGCGCAAACACTCGGCGAACAGCAGCGAGTGGTACTGGTCTGCCGTCGCATACGCCCACACCGTGTTGGCCAGCGCCTGTGGGTGGAAGCCAGCCACCCCGTGCCGCACCGCCGCCTCTGCCACCGCCGCGTACAGCGCGTCCGCGGCCACGCCCGCCTTCGCATACGCCCACACAGTATTGGCCAGGTTCTGAGGGGTGAAGCCAGCCAGCCCGCCGCGCACCGCCGCCTCCGCCACCGCCTCGTAGAGCGCGTCCGCAGCCACGCCCGCCGTCGCATACGCCCACACCGTGTTGGCCAGCTCCTGAGGCTTGAAGCCAGCCAGCCCGCCGCGCACCGCCGCCTCCGCCACCGCCTCGTACAGTGCGTCCGCAGCCACGCCCGCCTTCGCATACGCCCACACAGTGTTGGCCATGTCCTGAGGCGTAAAACCGGCCAGCCCGCGCCGCACCACCGCCTCTGCCACCGCCACGTACAGCGCGTCCGCAGCCACGCCCGCCGTCGCATACGCCCACGCCGTGTTGGACAGGTTCTGAGGCGTGAAGCCAGCCAGCCTGCCGCGCACCGCCGCCTCCGCCACCGCCTCGTAGAGCGCGTCCGTAGCCACGCCCGCCTTCGCATACGCCCACACAGTGTTGGCCAGTGCCTGAGGCTCAAAGCCAGCCAGCCCGCCGCGCACCGCCGCCTCCGCCACCGCCACGTACAGCGGGTGCACCAGCCTCGATCGCAGGCCGCACTTGGCGACGCCGTGAGCGATGTTGGCCAGGTTGCGTGCTTCGCATGACGAGACGAGGTCAAGCGTGCGCTGCACCAGCCGCTCAAGCTGCTCCTCGTGCCAACGCTCGATGCGATGCTTGCCCAGTTTGTTCCACAGGTTTGCAGCGTGGATGTGGTTCAAGCTCGCGCTGTGGGCGGCAAAGAGCGCGAGCAATGCGTCAGCGCTGCCAGCATTCGAGATCTGGCCGTTGATCTGCTTAGCATTGAGCTGACCGCCGGCAGCAGAGCTCTGTCGCTCGCCGCGCGATCCCGCACCGCGCATCGGCGGACTCAACCGGCGGTCGCTGTGCTGAGGCTGCCCCTCGCCCCGGCGGTCGCGCCGGTCATGGTCGCGCCTGGGATCGTGGTACCGATCGTCGCGCCGATCGTGCCAGTCGCGCTCGCGCTCGTCTCTGTACCGGTCGTATTGCTCGTCGGACCAACGCTCGCGCTGCTCATCGCGCCGTCGCTCATCACGCTGTCGCGGCTCATCGCACCGTCGCGGCTCGTCCCTCCATCGCTGCTTGTCGCGTCCGCAGTCGCGCTGACGAGGCTCGCCGCGCCAGTGACGCTCCTGGCCGATCATGTGAGCTGCCCTCGCCGTTGAAGCGCCATAGGACGTATTTTCTTGTCAATAACTAGGCTGTGAACGGGAGCAGTATGTAGAGTTCGATGATAAGGAATACGCTGTCGGACAGAGGAAGACGCTGCCGGACGCTGTGTGAACAAGGAAGACGCTGATCATAGATCAGACGCCGTTCACACACCGTCTCCCCAACTATCACACTCACACTGACAAGTGTGGGGAGGCAAGGCACTGTGAATCGCCTTATCTCTCACACTCCCCCATTGTCTGCAGAGACAACAAAGGTAAGGCGTCGCGCTGATCAGGGGCGCGAGCTAGTGAACGTGCTGGAATTGAACAACATGGGAGAAGCCGATCTAGTAGATCAGCCAGCGGACGAGCTTGGCTCGATGCTTGAGGAAGGTCGTCTTGTCGAGAGCCTTCGTCCAGATGTCGGCGCACTGGTCGCTGGTCGGGACGAACTCGGGCGAGGAGATGTTGTCCTCGTAGTGGAGGCGACCGAGACGCAGGAACTTCTCAAAGTGCCCCGGTTGCGAGAAGTGACTCTGTCCTCGACCCAGCCCTAGCTAGGCGTCACACACACACACCTTGAGAGAGTTGGCTTTCTAAAAATCTCTCTCTCTCACACCTAGCTAGGCAAGACCGTTTCATTTATTTACAACACCGGGCACGGGACTGGCGCGCACTGGCATTAACACGGTTGCACGACGTGAGTGAGTCGCACAGAAAGAAAAGAAAGAAAACAGACAACCCAAGGGAGGGATGGCACACACACACACACACGTGAGAGAGATTTTAGAAAACCAACAAGAAATCACGACTCTCACAGTGATTTGGGCTCGGCAGCTTGTCAGCCCTCAGCCGAAGCTGGGGCCGGCCCCGTAGCCGAGAGAGCCCTTCTCTTCACACGTGTGACCACGGTCCACGGATTATTATATCCTCGACCAGGTGTATTTTATTTTTGCTTGGCCGGACCTCATGCTGAAATTCTGCAAAAACCTGACCGGCCCCTGCGGTGCCCCTACCTACCTACCTACCTACCTACCCTACTTATGGGAAACTAAAAAAGAAATCACCGACGGGTGAAGGTGGGGTACTACACCAACTAAAGTGATGGATGGTGGTACTCTCCTGCAACCACAGTCCTTCCTGTGACATGGCAGGCCACTCTCAAGCCCTACAAGCATCAGATCACCCATTTGGGGAGGGTTGACGTCGTGATTTTCGCCGAAATTTTCTTTTTCTGCTGTGAAAATTCCAGCGTGAAGAGAGGGGAAAACCCGGCGGGAGGGCCCAGACCTACCCTACCTACCCCGGCATGCCGAAGCAAAAATAAAATACACTTGCCGCCGACTTCCCTGTTTGTGTGGAGTGCTCGACAACTAAGAGTCTGCGGCGGCGAGCAGCTCCCAGAGCCAGCTCTCAGAGCGCTACCAGAAACCGCCGTGGACACACGACGATGAGCGACGCCACGCGATCGCTCTCTGCCGTCGGCGCTGTCGGCACGATCGCTGTCGGGCTCATCCATGCATGGCCTACGGTCAACCAGCTCGAAATGCCCAAGCTGGATTGTGGTGATCTGTCCAGCTCGTGCAATCCAGCTTTCCTTTCAGCCTTTCCGCTCGAGCCGAGCGCCTGCCTGGACATCTGGGGGCCTCTCTTCCTTGGCATCTGGGCCTCAGCTTCACCGCCGCCCGCCGTCGCCCACATTGGTCTGGCGTGCTTTTGCAACTTTGCTTTCGCCGGCACGTTCGGCGTGTGCGTGGGTGCCGTGAATATGGCCGTCGGCCTAATCTCCCTCCTCGGCAGTCTCGGTGACATGGTCAGGCAGGGATCGTACTCGCGGATGAAGTAGCTTCGGGGCCCGCCGGGCTCTCCTCTCCACTCCGCAGAGAGACCGCACACGTTCTGCACAAAAAATCGTCAGAGCGGTCGCGCTGAGGCCGCGAAGTGACCTGTCCCCTGATATAGAGTGTTATAAGCTTAGTCTAAACAGCACACACACAGCACATTCCTACGATTCTCTACACTCTAGGGCGAGCTGGTGCGGCACAACCATGCGGGCACAACCTACGGCGGGGGCCGCAACGATCGCCTCAACAGTGTCCCGTCCGCTCTACTCCTCGAGCTCTACTCCTCTGCTCCCCTCTGCTCTACTCCTCTGCTCTCCTCTGCTCTGCTGCTCTGCTCTGCTCCTCTCCTCTCCTCTCCTCTGCTCTCCTCTGCTCTGCTCCTTCTCTTGCGCGCTCTCTCGCTTGCTTCTCTCTCTCTCCCCCTCCCTCCCCCGCGCACCGCCCTGCCTCGCCACTCCGGCTGGCGCAGCGGGGCGGAAGCAAGGCGCGTCTCCAGGGCTACCCATCGGGCGCCGCTCGGCCCGGCGAGGCCGTCACGCCGCCGGGCGAGAGCCTCGTGATGCCCTGCGGGAGGACGAGAGGCGTCTCGCCGGGCGGCGGCGGCGGCGGCAGCCCCTCCGGCTCGACCTTCCACTTTGACCACAGCCGCACCGCGCCCTCCTCGGCGGCGCGCATCCGCTCGGCCGCTGCCGGCGTGCGCAGCCGCACCTCGGCCTCGGCGTGCAGCAGCTTGCGCGCGCTCGAGAGCGACTGGCGGTAAAAGGCGAAGGGCACACGCGAGAGCACCTCGGGCGCATCGCCGTGCCGCCGCGCGAGCTCGAGGTACTTTGTGCGCCACTTTGCATACGTCGCGCTCTCGTAGTGCAGCACCACCGCCACGCCCGCAGGCAGGTCGAGCGAGCCAGCGCCGCCGCCGCCGCACGTCGCGGCGGAGCGGAAGTGGTGCGGACCGTGCGAGCGCAGGCCTGCGGCGGCGAGCACGCCAAACGACTTTCCGTTGGTGTACGAGCAATACTGCGTCGGGAAGTGGCGGAAGGAGCGGACGGCGGCGAAGGGGTTGTCGCAGTCCGGCGCGGGCAGCAGCGCCTCGACGTTTTGCATGTGCACGTTCGGCCGCTCGACGCCCGCCGCCGACAGCAGGCGGAAGAGCGGCGGCAGCCCGGCGGCGCAGTAGACGAGCTCGTCATCGTCGATGTGCAGGAGGTGCGTGAGGCCCGCTGCGCGCGCGCGCGGGATGACCGAGGCGATGTGGCCCGACTGGCGGTCCATCTGCTCGAAGTAGTCTCGCTCCCCGCGCGAGTGGAACTCGGCCTCGACCAAGCCCGCCCAGCGCGGCGACGAGAGCAGCGCCTCCAGCGACGGCGTGTCCTCGACGCGCAAGTAGAAGCGGGTCACGCCCAGCGAGTCGCGGTGGTACCTGCGGTTAGGGTTAGGGTTAGGGTTAGCGAGTCGCGGTGGAGGTTAGGGTTAGGGTTAGGGTTAGCGAGTCGCGGTGGAAGCTGCGGCGGAGCGGGCGCGAGGCGTGGGGCGCCGGAGCCACGTCTCAGCGTGCAGGAGGTGTCGAGGCGGTGTGCAGGAGGTGTGTGAGAAGTGTCCAGGCAGTGTCTCGGCCTGAGCCACGTCTCGAAGTTGGCGGGCTGCTTGATCATCGAGACGACCGCGAGCGAGACGCCGAAGGACGCGCCGAGCGCCGCCGCCGCGTCGCCGCCCATCGGCAAGGGCGCGGCGGCGGCGGCGGCGGGCGGCTCGAGCGCGTCGCGCTCCGGCGGCAGGATGAGGACGGGGTTGGGGTCGCCCGGCTCCATGTAGTAGGCGGTCTTTTGCGTCGAGAAGATGCGGCCGGCGCGATCGCCGACGGCGCGGGCGCGGTTGGCGTTCTGCAGCGGCGGCAGCGGCGGCAGCGGCGGGGACGCCGCCGCGTGGCGAGGCGGGTAGTGGAAGGCGGAGAGCGGAGAGGCGGAGAGCGGAGAGGCGGAGAGCGGCGAGGCGGAGAGCGGACAGGCGGAGAGCGGAGAGGCGGAGCGGATAGCGTGCGGCACGGAGGCGGGGGCGAGGCCGGCGGCGGGGGCGAGGCCGGCGTGGCTTGCGTGCACAGGCACCATCTGCGGCAGCGGCGAGTGCTCGGCCAGCCCGGGGTACGGTTCGGGGTACGGCGCAGCGGCGAGGCCGTGCGCGGGAGGGCGCTGCATGGCGGAGAGGGAGTGGCCGGCGACGTCGGGCGCGAGGAAGAGTGCCGCTGCGGGCTGCATCGCCAAGACTCCGTACACGACCGGCGCGGGCGGCGCGAAGCCGTACACGACTGGGCTCGCGAGCTGACTCACCGTCGGGGGAGGCACTCCTGGCGTGGTGGAGGGGAAAGGGGGGGTGCAGTGTGTGTGTGTGTGTGTGTGTGTGTGTGTGTGTGTGTGTGTGTGTGTGTGTGTGTGTGTGTGTGTGTGTGTGTGTGTGTGTGTTGGTGGTGGTGGGGGGGGGGGCAAAGCGATGGCGGCGCACCGAGCGACGCACCGCTGCCAGCGTAGAGCAAGCCTCCGGCCACGCCGCCGTCGGGGTAGGCGAGCTGCGCCTGCGTGAGCTGCGCCTGCGCGAGCTGCGGCACGAGCAGCGGCGCCGGGAAGGAGGCAAGGAGGCTGCTGTCTGCGGTGGGAGGCAGGCCGGCGGGGGCGAGGGCGCGGGGGCCGAGCGGGCGGAGGTGCCCCTCCCCCAGGGCGTAGACCTCCCCGCCCACCCCCGGCACGCCGAGCGGCGCGCCCCCCGGAGGCACTGGAGACACTAGCCCTCCAGGCACAGCTAGCCCTCCAGGCACAGCCAGCCCTCCAGGCACAGCCAGCCCTCCAGGTACAGCCACCCCGGAGGCATGGCCGAAGATGGCCGGCGGGGGAGGGTACTGGCCGCGCGTCGCCTGCCACGCGAGCGCGTGCTGCAGCTCCTGCTGCAGCGCCGCCGACCCACCGCCCCCCTGCGCCAGCGCCGACGCGATTGCCGCCATCCGGTGCGTCGCATAGTCGGGCGCAGCAGCAAGCTCCTCGCCCGCGCCAGCGCAGGGTGCCGTGGCGACGCCTTCGCTGCCAGCAGAGGAGACCCCCGCCGCGCGATCACTGCAGAAGTCCTCCGAGGCGGCCGTGTCCCGGCTACGCGACAGGCCGGGTGGGTGCGAGACCGCCGCCGCCGCCGCCGCCACCGCCGCGCGTCGCAGCGAGCGCTGCTGGCGCGCAGCCGCGCCGGGCTCGGCCGCGTACTGCGGCGTCATGCCAAGTGACGCGGTCACCCGCAGCTCCTCTGCTTGAGACGCTGACGCCACCGTCTGCCCGCTGCCGCTGCGCCGTTGCGGCTCCCCTTCCCTTACGGCGTGCCGTCTGCCGCCGCCGCCCACGCGCTCCCCTTCGATCGCCTCCCGCCCGATGCGCTGCGCGTGGGCACGAGCACTGGAGCCCGACGCAACCTCGGCCCAGACGGGAGGGGAGCCGTAGCGGCTGCGAACGGCACCGTCATGCGTGGGTTCGGACCGGCGGTTTCCCGCAATACGGTCAGCTGCGACTGAAGCCGCAGCGTCCACCGACGCCTGGGTGACATGAGGCGCCGCGTGGGCGGCCCGCGAGGCGCGCCGAGCAGAGCGCCGCCTGGCCACCGGGGCCCGCTCCGGGCACAGCCCCTGCTCGCTCATGGCAGCACATGTGTGTAGGGGCCAGTGAGAGTGACCAACCTGCGCACGATGATTTTCTTTTTGAGCGAGCCTTCGATCATTTCATTCTGTCCCGCGTCCACCCATACCCCTAACCTAACCTCGATGTAATGAAACAAACGCAAGGCGCACATGGCATATCGCTCTCGGGCCCACAGACAGCAAGCTGACCAACCTGGCGCTTGATTTCTTTTTCGCACTGAATGAATGAACTTGAAGTTGACGAGAGAGAGAGAGCGGGTAGACCGAGCACGACCGACCACACACAACCGCCGCCACACCACCCTCAGCGCTCAGGCTCTCTCGTCTGTCTCTCGTTAACGTCAGTAGCACAAGGAAGAAAGTGGGCAAAGGCCAGTGCCCCGAAAGAGAGAGGGAGCCGTGCGACTCTCCTCTGCTGCGCTGTCTGACTCCTACTCTAGCTCCTACTTCGGCACAATGACTTCGGCCAGGATGAGGATCTCGGCTGCCACGACCAACCGACCGCAGCGGCGCGCCGGCGCGCGCGGTTCGAGCCATGAGGTAAAGCCATGAGGTAAAGCCATGAGATCATGCGGACGATGTGAGCTCCGCGGTCGAGTCGACCCGCTCCACGGGGCTCATGATCAGAGGCGTCGGTGCCTAAACCCAACGCAGCCCGCGCGCTCATGATGGAGGAGCGGGACTCTTTGGGAGTGTGGCGTTGGAGCGCGCAGACCGCAGTGGACGAGACCCAGCGGCGCAGCCGCGCCAGCGCCGGAGATGCCCCGCGCGCCGGTGCGCCCTTGGCCGCGCCTATCCGCAAAAGAAAGAGAGAGACTCTTTTGCAGACGAGTTTGCTCCCGCTGCCACGCCGCGGTGGCGGATCGCCGGCGCGAGGGCAGGGCGGCCCGCGGCGGCAGAGGCGGCAGAGGAGGGGCGTGAGGAGGAGGAGGAGGATCGCCGCCGCGACGAGGCCGAGCGAGCCGGTAACAAAGGTGAGCACCGCCGCCTTCTGCCGCTCCGCCGCGCCGTGCGTGAGCTCCGCTGCGATCAGGGCGCGGCGGAGCTCGTAGTTCTTGCTTGCGTCCACGAGTCCCAGCAGGGAGTCCGAGCCGTCCCTCGGCCTCGCCGTCAGGAGGACCGACGAGCAGAGCAGGTGCGCGGCTCCTTCCGGAGGCCGCACCCGCACGACGGCGGGCAGCGCCCTCGACAGGCCGGAGAAGATGGCGGCCACAGACCCGCCCGGGGGCAGAGGTGGAGGGGCGGTCGCCTGCCCCCCTGCCTGCTCCTCGCCGTCGAGCGTGGCCCCACCGAGGTAGACAGCGCGCCGCTCCTCGCTTGGCACCCGAGTAGGTGTCAGCCTCACCGTGCTGCTGCCGTTCGCCGCAAGCCCCGCGAGGTCGGAAGGACGCTCCAGCGGCGCGTCGAAGAGGCCGAGGAGCGCCGCGCTGTCAAATGATCCGACAAACAGCGCGCCGCGCGCAGCTAGCCCCAACACGCTTCGCCGCGTAGCATCGTCGAGGCTCTGATTCGCGCTGCCTGCGGGATGGACCCACGTGTGGAGTGCGCCGTAATCGTCGAGGCGGCAGGCACGCAGCTCGAGCGCAGTGACCAGCTGTGGCCGCACGGAGGCGTCCTCCGACGACCACCACGCCCAGAACTGTCTCTCCCACGCGGTGAAGCTGTCATTTCTCGTGTCGTCGTAGATGAGCACGTTTGCCTGAGGGTTGATTTCGCAGCGTGTGGACGGCATGTGAGCTTTGACAGCGCGGCGCTTTGCACTTCGCAACGGCGTCTTCATAACGCACAGCCCCGGGCCCGAAATCGCACAGAGACAGTCACGCAACTCGGGCTCCCAGGGAAGGCGAGCAAAAACGGAAATTTCGGGGATTCGTCTCAGTCTCACGTGAATTCGTCCCTGTCTCACTCTCAGCGTCCCCTCGTGTCTCAATAGTTTGCTCCGTAATGGGGCAGTGGCAGGAGCCCAAGCACGCAACCTCGGGCAATCGGGTATTCTCGGGCGCCTCCCACTGCCCCGACCACATCACGACGTTGCACGGGTACTCTCGGGCAATCTGGGCACTCTCGGGCACTCTCGGGCACTCCCGGGCGCTCTCGGGCGCTGTCGGGCACTCTCGGGAGCCTGCCGCGCTGAGACGGACGAGAAGGCAGTAAGAGACTGCAGTGAGACGGAAGTGAGACGGAGTGATGGATCTATTGAGACACGCTGAGACGCTGAGAGTGAGACAGGGACGAATCGCAATGTGGTCTCAACCACGCACACACACACGAACAAACAAACACTGCCGTTTTCAAGCTCTGCGCCGCCTCGCGCGCAAAGTCGCGCGCGGCAGCGTCGGGCCGGCGCGGGGGGCCCAGAGGGTGTCCATGCGGGGGGGAGATGGGGTCCCATGGCCCGCCGCAGGCGCCGATTTTTTCGACTTTTTTCTTTTTTCGCAATTTTTTACTTGTTTTCATGGGAATTCGGCGTACTTGCGGCCATGCTATCACGCCTTGCGACAGCCTGTCGGCGCAGCTGACCGTGCCATGATGCACAATTGATCACCTGCATAGCTCGCGGCCTTAGTATTAAGCATTCAGTGACGACCTGATCGTACGGCCAGTAGGAAGGTGTCCTTCCAGCTGCGTGCACGCTTCTGGCGCAATGCGCGTCACCTCGGATGGGCTGCTGGCACTCTCGAGGCTATGCCTACACAGCCTCGCGCGCATGGGCAGTCAAGAGGGACCACGCACCTTCTCAGGACAGCGCCGGTGCCTCTCTCTTGGACCGGCAAACTTGGTGGTCTCGTGTCACCAATGTGGGACCAGTGCGGCATCGCGCCATCGACAGCTCTGAACTGCGCCTCACCACTGACCGGGAAGGCCGCCAAGTGGGCCAGCACAGGTCGCACATTGTGGCAGCAGTCAGCAGTGCATGGCTGATAGCTAGAGCAGCAGCGTCAGGGTCGCAGGGTCGGATCGTGTCAAGCCTCTCGCCCGGCCGGCCGCGTGCAGACGTCGGCCTGTCTGCTGTCTGGAGTGATCTGTCGGCGGTCAGTACGACCGATCAGGTTGGAGTTTTCTGATGATTGGAGGGTCTATCTGTATGTACTCCTCGAGATCTCTCCAAATCTGCCCTCTGATCAACCGTGATCAATCGGGAAGTCGGTGCTCTGAGAGACTCTGAGAGCCGGAGCCCCGTTTCCGCACTGCTGCGCGGCGCACGGTGTGGGCCGGGGGCCCCCGCGCCGGCCCAGAGTGTGAACCCCTACTGACGTACGCGCGCAAAGCGCCAAGCCCAACGTACACATGTCTCATGTGTTATCGCCTCGTACACGGCGGTGCTCAACGCATACCAAGGAAAATGCAAAATCTCTCGAACGCGCCACTAGGGCGCGAGCGCGGCTGACTGTGATTCGAGAAAAGTACGCGCGCGGCTGAGAGGCTCTCGCAGCCGCGCGAAAACGCTCACGCGCAGGGCGGCCACTGCGACTGCAATATCTCCCCTACCGCGGCCCTTCGCGAGGTGCCGGCGGAGGCATCGGTGCGATGAGGGAGCGAAAGAAGAGGGTGACGGTACTCACCAACCGCCACATCCACGACAGCCAGTGGCCGCGGGCGGGCAGTGCCGTCCACGTCGCTCGCAGGAAGCCGGTGGCCGCCTCCCACCACTCCGCGGATCGCACCCGCAGTCTAGGGATCGCGACTGGCTCGATCGCGCCGCTGGATGCCATCAACTGCAGCACCATGCCTGGGACTGCACGCGCCTCCTCCCGCTTTAGCACCGTGCCGCGCGAGATGAGCTTGACGCGGCCAGCGGGGTAGCGCCACACAGAGACGCACAGCGGATAGAGCGGCTCATCGTCCACGACGCCGAGAGTAAAGGCGGCGCCATTGTGCTTGATGACAACTGTGCTCGCTGACGGCTCTGCAGGCGCTGCTGACGTGGCGGTTGCGTCACACACAGGACAGCGGCGTGTGCGGCCCAGCGCCGACGCCGCACACGAGGCGCACATCACGTGGCTGCAGGGTAGGCTCAGAGCCATCGCTGCGGGGCTGGAAGGACACACGGCGCACTGCATATGTGAAGCTGGCGGTCGCCGCCGCGCGCGCCGTGCGGCGATTGAGACAGTCGACTCGACCGGCCCGGTGTTTTTCTTCTCTCCTTCCTCGGTAGAAGAGAGGCTACCGCCGACCCCTTCCGGCTAGAGGAGCCCCAAACCTGGGCTTTGCGTGTCTGACTGTCACTGTGCTGACGACGAAGGACCCCGCCGGCTGCCGCTGAGACAGGCGCTCTGCCCGCCTCTCAACCCATTTTCACACACATCGCCGGTCGCTGAGACCTCACCCCCGGTGGTACATCCACTGCTCCCCGCCCGTCACCGCGCCGAATCGGTAGATGCACTCGCGCACCGGCCGGGCGCGGCCGCGAACCTGCTCGCGCGTGCACTCCTCGGTGAAGTCGCAGCAGAGTCCGTACCTGTTCACAGCTAGAGGTGTGAAGAGACGCTGTTCACACCACACTCCTCGGTGAAGTCGCAGCAGAGTCCGTACCTGTTCACAGCTAGAGGTGTGAAGAGACGCTGTTCACACCACACTCCTCGGTGAAGTCGCAGCAGAGTCCGTACCCGTCGACCGAGATGAAGGGCGGTAGCTGGGAGGTGCGCGAGGAGGAGACCATCCGCATGTAGACGGAGCGGGACGTGTGCGAGCCCATGCTGCCGACGAAGAGGTCTGCGGTCGAGAGGAGCTCGAGCTCCGCCGCGAGCGAGAAGGGCGCGTTCTCGTCGAGGTCGGACCGGAACTCCATCCACGCGCGCTTGCGGAACTGCTGCCGCGGGTAGTCGAGGTAGACCTAGAGCGGGGTCGACCAGCTGATCACTCGTCGACCGGCAGCGGAGCTGCTGTCGGCGAGGCGGGGCGAGACGGGGACCCAGTTGAAGTCGCGTTCGCCCTGCAGCGCGCGCACGACCTCGCCGGTGTGGTCGTCGGTGGCGAGCAGCACCGTCCGCACGCCGTACTTTGCGCGGAGGGTCTGCAGCTGCTGGCGGTACACGCGCCACGAGTAGCAGCGCCGGCCGACGCCTTCGCGCGTGAGCTTGCCCGGCCGCTTCGGGTCCGGCCGCCACATCGCGTTCCACGGGCCTGGCTCGTCCACCTTGCGGTCGCACGAGTCGCCCTGCCGCACGTGCACCGCCGCGACGGGCGTGCGCTCCGCGTCGCCGCCGCCGCCGCCGCAGTAGGGCCCCCCGACGTGGCAGACCGCCCGCAGGTGCTCTGCGAGGTAGTCGCGCACGGCCTGAGGAGGGCGAGGAGGGTGAGGAGGGCGAGGAGGGCGAGGAGGGGGGCGTGGGCCGGGGTGGGGGCCGAGGCCTGGAGCCAAGGTCGTCCTCGGACGGGTGGCGGGCGAGGGCGAGGGAGGTGTGTCGTGGACCGTGAGTCGTGAGGCGTGTGCCGTGGACGTGCGTCGTGTGCCGTCTGTCGTGTGCCGTGGACGAGGGCGTGCAAGCGGCGCCTGTGTGGGCTGCGTGAAGGCGCCAAAGACACTTGTGGCGGCGACGTACTGCATCATCCCTCCGGGCTGCTCGCCGGCGAGGGAGGCGTTGTAGAGCGCCTCCGCCGCCTGCGCCACCGCCGTCCCTCTCGCAGGCACGTGCGGGAGGGGCTGGCTCGGGAAGCGGTGCCAGAGGCAGTGCCACGCGGCGCGGACGGCGGCGCAGCGGCGGCCCGCGGCGAGCGGGCGGGAGAAGACGTTGCCGGGCATGCTGCTGAGCCGCTCAAAGTCGATCTCCTCGCGCCCGCCCCCGCCAAAGTCGAGCACGTTCCACCGGAAGCCCGGCTGGGGAAGCGGCCGGAAGCGCGAGCCGGGCGCAGGCGAGCCGCGCAGCGCCGGCCGCTGCCTCGGGCCAAGGGTGAAGTGGTAGTAGTTTGCCGTCGCCAGCTGATGCACCATCTTGCCCATTGTGCGGGGCGGCACCGCTGCGATGCGAAAGGGCTGCGCGTCCCACTCTTGCTCCCAGTGGGCGCGCGTGAGGACGGCGGCAAGGGCAGCAAAGAAGCCGCGCTGGCAAAGCGCCGCGTGCGGCCGGCCCCACTGGCGGAGCCAGCGGCGAGGGGACGGGAGGAACTCCTCGTCGACGCCCCACCGAACACCACACGCGAAGCCGTGCATGCCGGCGCCGCACGGCTGATAGAGCAACTGCAGGATCGGAACCTGGTCGACGGTGCAGGCGTCGAGCGCGGCCTGCTGCGCCGCGGACGCCGCCGACGGAGCTCCGTGCTCGGCGAGGTATGCGCGCACCGCGGCGTCGCTCATGGACAGCTTGAATGGACAGGCCGAACCTCAGGACAGCGAACGGACCGGCTGGGAGGACGGCACGCCGCCACCACACAGAGATGGTGCGCTAGCCGTCGCCCGCCCTTGGGCGTCCGCTGTGAAGTTTTCTATTGGTGCACCCAGCCTACTACTCGAGTAGTACTGTGCTGAATGCTTGCCCAGGTGTGAACAACACCTCGTGACCACGGCGCCGCAGGCGCCTGTTGATGGGTCCAGGTGATAGCCCTGGATGGGCAATGCATACGCCTAGTTGGACCTCAGATCGCCCGACCGCGTCCCGGTGCTCTGTGGTCGGATTTTGCAAAACACAAACAACGCTAAAAATCTCTCTCTCTATCGGATTTGTGACGCCGCCGCACCGCGCCGCGGCCGGGGGCCCTCCGGAGGCCGAGGTGCGAGGATGGCCGTGGCGGACCGGGACGAGCTCTGGGAGGTAGAGTGTCAGTGTATATATTGTAGAGGCCAACCTTGTGCACAATATATCTCAGTCTAGCTAAGCCATGGGAGGCGATGCCGGGGCCGCACAGCAGCTTGATGGTGCTTCGCCGGCGTGCGTCCCGGAGCGGTCCCGGTTGGGCGGTCCGAAGGAGAAAACTCAGGACAACGCCGACACCGCTCTGATTCGACTTTTTACTTAAAACAAAGACGGCGGCACGCGCCGCGCCGTGGCGCGTGCCGCGCGTGCATCGGAGAAGGGTAGTTCGTCGTGTTCACGCCGGGATCGTGTCCTGAGTAACCTGGGCAACCATTCAGGGCGACGAGTAGTCGACTAATTCACGTTTGCGAGTACGCAAAATGCTTCCACCAGATGCTGACAAATATGAGCAGGAGCGGGTGGGCCTCGAGGCGCTCATGATAGTCCTGCTGCTCGGCAGCCTCGTCGCTGGCGCTGCCTACTCGATCCTCAAGCTGCGGCAAACCCGCCGCGCACTCGCTGACGTCGACCTCTCCGCCATCCTCTCCGCCGCCGACTCCAAGATTGACGGCTCGCTCGCTGACCGGCTTCGCGACGGCTCGGTGCGGCTGCTCCGCTGCAGCTGGCTGGCGTCGCCCGCCTCCGACGCCTACCTCGACCGCGATGCCTCTGGCGCCGTCATCATGAAGAGGCGTCAGGACCTGCCGGCAGAAGCGTTTGTGCCTTGTGACGAGGCGGTGGCAATGCTCGAGCGAGGCGACCGGTCTGTCCTGTCGCTCTCTCACGGCTGGCTGACGGCGCTGCACCCGGACCCTCATGGCACCACCCTTGCCGCCGTCCGCCGCTTTCTCTCTTACGACACGGCAAGTGCGGCGGCCGGCGACACCGGAGTCAGCGATGCGGGGCTCTTCCGTGGACTGTCGACCTCCAGCGACACCGGGCTCTTCTGGGACTTTTGTAGCCTTCCGCAAAAGGGGCCCAACGGCGAGGTGCGGAGCGAGGAGGACGCTGCAATCTTCAAGCGCGTCATTGAAGACGGGATCATGGGGTCCTTCTACGCGAGTGTGACTGGAACGGCCGTTCTCCAGCAACGCGATGTAGTCATCCCCCCCGGCGCCAGCACTGGGTTTGGACCGGGCGAGTACAACTCAACGCCGTACGAAGGCGAGGGCGGGCGAGGCTGGTGCATCTTCGAGCAAGGCGTGAGCATGACGGTGTTGGCGCACCTCACCGCGGCGGAGAGCCAGGCGTCGGAGAAGGGCAAGGCGCTGCCGAGGCGGTTCTGCAGGGCACAAGCTAGCCGCGCCAAGGTGTACGATATCGCGGGAGAGGCGCCGGTGGCGCGCGAGTGCTCCCTGCCGCCGAAGCAGGTGCTCGCCGAGGCATGCCGCGCGATCGAGAAGGCGCGCTTCACGGGCAAGGCGGACCAGTTGATGGTGCCGCAGATGCTGGCCGAGTTTGAGTGGATCTTTCGCAGCACCTTTGAGCAGGCGCTCGAGGACTATGCGACAAGCGGCGTGACGATCAGGCGCAAGGAGCAGGAGGCAGTAAGCAGGGAAGCCACGGAACAGCGTCGCACGCCGCGTAGACAACAGGGTGATGACGCTCAGGATACTGATGGAGGGTCGGAAGCAGTATGACCTTAAAGTTAACTATAGCAGTGGTGAACTGAGGCTACGGGGCCGCGCTCGTTGATATATTGCTCTTGTCCGGCCTGCGTGCTGAGAGAGCGCTGAGCGGCGGCCCGTTGCCGGGGTCCGGGCTGGTTTCCCAGAGTCCACAGCGGCTAGATTCGGGTGTGGGAGGCTATGGCGACACTAAGTCGATGGAGTGAGGAATGTGATCGCGCGCGTGCAGGCGAAGCAGGGAGAGGGTATGAGAGCACCTTTGCGACGCCTCGAATCCACAGGTCGAGTCGAATCATCAATTACAATAATTTGTTTTGGAAATGTTGCTTACAGCCCCACAAGCCACAAGAAGTTCACTTGGCGCCCCTTCCGCCCGACCTGGCCTTGTGCTCGGGCGGCAAGTAAAAGCTGCGCGGCTGCCCGTCCCACTCGGTCATGCGCAGCACAACCCCCTCTCTCTTTTCTCCCAGTAAGCTAAAAGTACGTACCGAGAGAGATTTTCTCCCAGTAAGCTAAAAGTACGTACCGGGAGACTTGAGCGACGTCGACGGCGGACAACAGAAAGAGACATGCTTGGTGGGATTAGTTCCAGCGCACATTCGGTGCGACACGCCTCTTGTATCCATTTGGGGGGCCTGACCTGATGACGCCGCTCCTCCTCTTCCCCAATGCGTCCGAAATCGTGCTCTTTGGCCTCGAGAACATTGGTACTGAGGACTGCCTGATGAGACGGATCTCGACCAGCCACGCGATGGCCCATCTCCACCGTGTGCAGAAGATGACCGAAGGCGCCAACTTTGCGCTTTCCGGTGGACCTCTCAATTTGTCTGCGAGGACATCGTGCGCGGTGCCACTTCTGCTGCGCTCTGTGCTTTCTCTTGCCGGACTCTCAGTGGCGGGCCGGGCGAGTCGCTACTCTGTGTCGAACTTCAGCGGCCTCTACACCGACGCTCCAGATGGTGAGACTCCAGACAGCTCCAAAAGTGAACTCGGTGCTAACGGACGTGTTTTCGGCGGAGGGCAAGGCTTGAACCTGAGCGACACTGGATGGGCGAACAGGTTCCGCTGGTTGAGAATGCAGATCTGGGACGCGAGCAGGCGACGAGAGGTCCGTGTCTACTTCGGCCAGGTCGACATCCGCAAGAGCTCAGTGCTACGGGTCTTCCAAGACTTTCTCGTTGGTGGTCGGTGCACTGTCCTGCTCAAATCGGCGCATTATGTGTTGCGGAACCCCTCCAACTTTGCACCGCTGCAGTCGGTGCTGCTCCAGTACTCGCACGGCCTAGTACAGGACGATACAGGGATGGCAGTGGACAGCATGCTCCGTTGGCGAGCCCGCAGCACGACAGGAAGCGGCAGCGTGCCTGCCAGCAGCTCCCCTCTCTTTCTTTCGGGTATGGAGTCCGTGAGTGCGGGCAGCGTGCATGCAACCACGGGCGCTATTTTGTCGTACTCCTCTTCGGCGAGCGCTCCGAATCTAGACCCTATTGCCTTTAAGGAGGCTGCCCTCGCGCGTCTCAGGAATGTGGCGGTGTCTTTTGAGTCCGGCGCCTCCCGTTCAACTCTTGCTGTCGCCCTCGCTGTGTGTTTGTCAAGAGAATCTCTCTAGTGTTTGTCAAGCTTCCGCATGAAGTGACGCGCCTCCTCCTTATTTCCAGCGCAGCTGCCGCTCAGTATGTGCGCCAACGACGCCTGTGGTGGCTCACTGTCTTCTTGTTTCCAATCGTCCCAGTCTCTCAGTTCTCCGAGTCTCCTCCTTGCCTCGCGCGCCTCTTTTGTGGCCTCGTCCCTAGCCGCTTTGCACGCTCTGCATCCCCAGAACGCACTTCTCGTGGCGGGGCCCCTCATTCCCCGTTTCTTTTCCCCCTCTAGAATATACGCCTGTGGTGTGCCCCATGTGGCACCCCTACCTGTTGTCGTGGGGTAGGGTGGTAGGAGCCAAGTCCAGCCCCTTGGAGCACTTGGAGTGCACTATCAACCTAAAGAAAGAAAGAGAAAGAAAACAGACAACCCAAGGGAGGGATGGGAGGACGGCACGCCGCCACCACACAGGGATTTTAAGGAGAGGGGTGTGGTGCGCTAGCCGTCGCCCACCCTTGGGCGTCCGCCTCTTCCTATCTATCTCTCTTCGCATTCTCCCTCCGATTCTCGCTGCAACCTTCGTGCCACCTCGCGGTCGCCCCCTTCTCGTCGTGCTCTCCCTGGTCGCTTCTTCCTCTGTCGCGTCGCTCTCCTCTGCCTCGTTCTGCGCCGCCGCCGCCGCCTATCAACCTCACATCCAGGGTAAGGCAGACTGGAGCACTTGGAGCACTTGGAGTGCAGTTGGCAGCGTCACATCCGGGCGCGGGTGAATTCCTTTTTTGGCCGGTGCTTGCGTGCTGCGAGCACTGCTCTCTTCGAGGAGAAACGGATGCCCACGGAGGCCACGTCTGCGGCGCTGCTGGTGGCGGCTCTGCTCGCCGCCGCTGCCGCGCTCGCGGCGACGCACCTCGAGCGGCCCGGCGCCGCTGACGACTGCGCTGCCGCGGGAGCGAGCGTGCGCATGCAGCTCGAGGAGCTGCGCGAGGAGCTGGCGCGCAGACAGCAGCAGGTGGAGCACTGGCGAGCGCTCGAGGCCTCCTCCGCCAGCCTCGTCACGGCCTCGGAGCGCAGTCACGCCGCGTGCCGCGAGGCGCACGAGGACGCGGCGAGGCAGCTCGAGGCGGCGTTGGGCCAGCGCACGCTGCCGGCCCGTTCCGACGGCTGCGAAGTGTGCCCGCTGCCGCCGCCGCCGCCGCCGCCGCCGCCGCCGCTCGTCGGCACCGGCCGCAAACGCTGGCCCATCATGCTGGCGGGCGTCGCAAAGGAGGTTGTCGAGCCGCCGGCCGCCGGCGCGGCGCAGCCGAGCGGCGCAGACGACGTGATGCTCACCGCGGTGGTGCGGCCGCCAGAGGGCGGGCGGGCGGGCGTGGCGGGCTGCGTGGACGAGGAGCAGCGCTACGAGCGGCTCGAGCTCCCTCTGCACCAGGCGGGCAGCGTCCTCGGCCTCGACGCGGCTCCTCTCGCGATTGGGTCGATGCGGGCGGGCGAGCGGGCAGCCTTCTTCGTCGCGGCGGGCGGAGGGTGCCCGGGGCCGCTGGGGCTCGAGCTGCACCTCCACGCCGTGGCCGAGGTTGAGGACCTCTCTTCCGACGGCGGCCGCTCCGTCCTCAAGCGCGTCCTCTCGCCCGGCAAGGGGAGGGAGACGCCCGCGCGCGGGGCGACGCTGACGGTGAGGCTCGGCTCTCACGCCTAGGAAGGTCAGAACCTTCTCTGAACCTTCTCTGAACCTCCCTAGGTGAGGCTCGGCTCGCCGTCGCTCGCCAACGCCTCGCTGGTGCCGGCGGCGGCGGCGGCGCTCGGCGGCGACGCGGTCGGGAGGGACGGCGCCCTCTCCGTCGGCATCGACGACGGCCGCGTCGTGGGCGACGCGCTGCGCCTCGCCCTCCACTCGATGCGGCGGGGCGAGCTCGCGCGCGTCTCTCTCTCGCAAGAGCAAGCCGCTCTCGAGCCGCTCCTCGCGCCCTCGCGCGGCGGCGGCGGGCCCGTGCAGGCCCAGGTCGAGCTCATCTCCTTCCGCCACCAAGCGCGCGACGCTGCCCCCTCCGCCGCCTCTGCCGCCGCCGCCGCTGCGCCTCCCGCCGACCCGCTCGCCGGCGCCGCGTCGCTCAAGGAGGAGGGCAATTCGCTCTTCTCCGCCGGGCGGACCAAGGAGGCGTGCGCCGCGTACTCGCGCGCGCTCGGCATGGCAGCGGGCGGCGGGGGAGGCGGAGGCGACGCGTCGCGCGCGCTGACCCTCGCGCTGCGCAACAACTTGGCCGGCTGCGAGCTCAAGGCGGATCGGCCGGCGGACGCGCTCTCGCACGCGGACGAGGCGCTGCTCCTCTCGCCCGGCGCCGCCAAGCCGCTCTACCGCCGCGCGCAGGCGCTGCTGGCGCTGGGGCGCGTCGGCGAGGCTGCTGCGGCGGCCGAGCGGGCGGCGGCGGCGAACCCGGCCAGCGCCGACGTGGCGCGGCTGCAGGCGAGCATCGCGGAGCGCGGGCCGGCCTGAAGCTTCATGGTGGGGGTCGGCGACGGTGGGGCTCGGTTGTATGAGGCGCACGGCAGCATGAGGGAAAGGGACTGAGCTCGAACAGGTCGCGGCTCTGCTGCGTCGTGCGAACACCCGTGACGAAAAACGGACACACACCAAGCGCTAAGCGTGATGACGTGAGTTCGAATTCGGAGGTACATCTGAGCAAAATTGGGCCCGCTCAAGATGTGAAAAAAATTATAAGGGTCAAGGTGCCGATTCGATCCGGAGGCCACTCGATCCTCGAGCGGCAGACGGCTCGGGTTGGCATCGTAGATGATGGACTGGAGATGGTGCCCACTCAACGTCCGATGATATAGCCAAAAATAATAAATAAAAAACACATTAAAAACCGAGGGAATTCACCACACACACCGACGCCCGAAGTGCCAAGAAGGACGTCACCAGTACGAAACCTCAGAAGGCCAGTGGCGTCGAGAGAACATTCCCTCGAGAGCAAAAAAAGAAAGCACAACCAAACCTCCTTCCCAGGTTACCCCCGCCAAATGCCGCCGTTCTCGGGGCATGCTATCCTGTGTAAGCAGGGCAGGTGGGGGAGGGGGGCACTCCCACGGACGTATGTATCCGTGGTGACTGTCTCTAGCGTCGGAGGCAAGGGCGAAGCTAAGAATATTTAATTTTTTTGCTGCGTCGTGCGAACTGCGAAGGTGAGCCGTGAGCCGTAACGCGTAAGCCGTACAGGAGTGCTCCACGAGAAGGCGCAGTAGCCCGGCCTGGGCCCTGGCCAAATATCCCGTAGTATTTTTTTCAAGACAGGGACGAATCTCGAATGCGCGTATGCACCATGGCAAGCCCAATCGCACATGCCTGATGGACATGCGCGGCCCCGTCGGCCTCGCCGTTCGCCAAGCCCCAAGCGTGCCGGCCGGTCAATGTGCCCTCGCACGCGGACGCGTGTGGGCCTCGCGGTGCCGGGCTCTCACCCGGGGAGGCGCTCGAGGAAGTCGGCGATCAGCTCCGGCGCGCGCGGGTTGTCGAGGCGAAGGTCCTCGGCGCCTAGGAGGAGAGGGAGGGCCGGAGCCGGGTCGGGGGAGGGGGGAGCGGGCGGTGCGGCCTCCTCCCTCTCGCGTCCCTCGGCGGCTCGCTGGCGGCCGAGGCAGAGCTGCTCCGGCGAGAGGACCTCCTCAGTCACCATCCGCTGGACGAGCCCGACGGCGAGCCCCTGCTCTCGCGAGGGGGGGGGGGCGGCACGGGGGAGAGAAGCGGGTCGGAGAAGGGAGTCGGAGTCCGACGGGGCCCGAGAAGAGAAGCAGAAGACGGCGGATAGGAGCAGCCCGGACACTTCTACCTCG
>NW_005196379.1:429969-471873 GCF_000372725.1 Emiliania huxleyi CCMP1516 | reverse complement strand
GGAGGGAGGGAGGGAGGGAGGGCAGGTGCCGCACCGCCACCCGGACCACGTTGTGCTGCAGCTCAGCCGGCAAGCTCATCTCGCCCAGCCGGCGCCGCACCTCCGCCACGTCGTGCGAGCACAGGTACTCCTCCACCACGGAGCCCACCTCGCGCCGCACCGCCGCCACCTCGCCCGGGGACGTCTCCGCCCCGCCCCGGTGGCCGCCGAGCCTCAGGGCGGCGCCGTCGAGCGCGGCGGCGGCCGCCGGCGCCGCGCTAAAGTCGGCGGCCCAGCGAGCGAGCTCTGCGCGAGGCAGCAGGCCGTCGAGGACGGCGTCGGCGAGGAAGTGCGCGAGGAGCGGCGTCGCGGTCGGCATGTCAATCGTCAGGTCGTCGAGGTCCGCGAGGATCGCGCGGAAGCCCGCCGCAACCTGCTCGGCGGTGAGAGTGCCGCGCTCGTGCAGGCAGGAGAGGAGGATCGCGATCAGCTCGCGCTCGCGGTCCGCCTCGTCCATCGCGCGCAGCACGCCGCGCTTGACAACCTGGAAGTGGAACTGCGGCGCCTGCAGCTCGAGCACGCACCGGCACGCCTCGCTCGCGTCGAACCCGTTTAGGTACTCGTCCACGATGAGGTCGAACGCCTGCTTGAAGCCTTCGACCGTCTCCACCACTGGCGCGCCCGAGCCCTCGGGCACCGCGAGCTCGCTCACGACCAGCTGCATATCGCCATCGCCCTTGGAGATCCACCGCCGCGTGCCCGGCACCGCCCGCCGGCCCACGTCGCCAGACGGGCCGCGCGGCAGCGCCTCCTCGCCGCCCGCCGGCTCAGACACGGCGACGAGGCGGTGGAACTCTGAGATCGACAGTCGCTTGGTGGCTGGCATGTGCAGCGATTTCCTGCGCGCGAAAAAAGAATTCGGTCTGAGTCCAAGTGCGCACACTGGTCGCCGGCATCATCCGTAGAGGCACGAGTGTTCGAAGAGAGAGTGGACCTGAGCAACAACATGACCTGTAGGCAAATGATCGGAGTGGGAGTCAGAAATGTGGTCCTTGCGCGAGGGGAGCTCGATAGACTCGAGGGGCCAGGATACGCCGCGAGGAGGACGGAGTTGCGCCGACAGGCGAAAGAAGCCGCGAGAACAAGGGACCGGCAGGCGGCGGCGTCGCAGGACGGGGCAGAAGAGAACAACGCGACAGAGGAGGAAGTGACAAGGGAGAGAACGACGAGGGTGGGACGACCGCGTGGTGGCATGAAGGTTGCAGCGAGAATCAGCGAGAGACTGCGAAGAGAGATAGGAAGAGGCAGACTCCCTAGGGTGGGCGACGGATAGCGCACCACACACCTCTCCTTAAAATCCCTGTGTGGTGGCGGCGTGCCGTCCTCCCATCCCTCCCTTGGGTTGTCTGTTTTCTTTCTTTCTTTCTTACTGGTCCCTGGACACTGCCATCACTGTGCCATCACTGGCACTAACACAGGAATAAATTGCCGCTCGTTGGGCGGGTCGTCGGTCTCGCCTCGCGTCGCCGCTTCGTCACGCACCCCCTCTGCGCTCGCGCCTTCCGAGGACGGCCCCGCTCCACTCGTCGCCTCCGCACTCCGTTTCTGTGCTAGGCCTATGGACTCCGCGTGGCATCGGCTCGGGCGGCAGACAGCCAAGGCGAACGTCGAACCCTCCTCCAACTTTTTGCGGGGTGTGGTATACAGGAATACAGCTCGCCGACCGAGTCAACCCGAGAGGCGTGCTGGGGCGAGAGCCCGCCCAGACGGCCTCGGCGATTCAAAAATCAACTCGGGGCAACAAACGGGCACAAACGCCAGGCTACAAAACCTCGTCAGCCACACGTGCGGTTCTCGCCCCTACAAGCCCGTGTCCCGAATCCAGTGCCGATACCCATACACACAAACAGGTCCATACATATATGGCGTCCGCCGCCCGCAAGCGCGCCCGCACCGGCGGCGCCGAAGAGGACGAGGAGCCCGTGCCGGTCGCGGATGGCTTCGAGGCGCGCATCTTTGGCGCGCGCGTCGTCGGCCAGGTCTCCACGCTGGCGCTCGAGGGCGAGGACGGCCCTCTATCTCTCCGTCGTGTTGGCGTCGCGAGCGACCACGCGGGCGCCTGGTACGTCGCGACGAAGGACTCGCTGCTGCACGTCTCGGCGGCTGGGCGCGTGCGCCGCGTGGCAGCCTTGCCAGCAAGTGGAGTCTTCTACACCATTGCCGCCAGCCCAGACGGGAGCGCGGCGTTTGTGGCGGACTGCAACAACCACAAGATCCGGCGGGTGGAGGTGGCGACGGGAGAGGTGACGACGCTCGCGGGCAGCGGCACCACGGGCAGCGCCGATGGCGTGGGCGACGCGGCGCAGTTCGACTGCCCAAATGGCATCGCGATCAGCCCCGACAGCAGCGCGGTGTTTGTGGCGGACTGCGGCAACCGCAAGATCCGGCGGGTTGAGGTGGCGACTGGCGAGGTGACCACGCTCGCGGGCAGCGGCGAGGGTGGCGGCGCCGATGGCGTGGGAGGCGCGGCGGAGTTCTACCACCCTTACGGAAACGCCATCAGCCCAGACGGCGGCGCGCTGTTTGTGGCGGACGTCACCAACCACAAGATCCAGCGGGTGGAGGTGGCGACTGGCGAGGTGAGGACGATCGCGGGCAGCGGCGCCAGTGGCAGCACTGACGGCGTGGGCGACGCGGCGCAGTTCGACTGCCCAGCTGGCATCGCCATCAGCCCAGACGGCGGCGCGCTCTTTGTGGCGGACAACGGCAACAAGAAGATCCGGCGGGTGGATGTGGCGACGGGCGAGGTGACGACGGTCGCGGGCAGTGGCACCAGGGGCAGCGCTGACGGCGTGGGCGACGCGGCGGAGCTCAACGGACCAGCCGAAGTCGCCATCAGCGCCGACGGCAGCACGCTGTTGGTCAGTTCGAGCGGTGGCCTCCGTCAGGTCTGCGTGGCGGCGCCTCCTCCGCCTCCCTCCTTTGCCCCGATCGTCGTTCCGCCTTCGACCATCCTGGCCGACCTCGCAAAGACGCGGGGCGACGCCTCCCTCCCGCAGGGCATGGTCACCTTCCTGGTCGGCGACGACGAGGAGCGCGTCGAGCACGTCACCAAGGCCAACCTCTGCGCCCGGTCCCCGGTCTTTCGGACCATGTTCGGCATCGGCATGAAGGAGCGCGACGCCACCGAGGTCACGGTGGCCCACACCGACCTCGCCAGCTTCACCGCCCTCATCGACTACCTCCTCTCCGACAAGTTCGACCTCGGCGAAGAGGAGGGCAGGGCGCAGCGCGCGCTCGACCTGCGGGAGCTGGCGCAGATGTACCAGGTGCCGCGCCTCGAGCTGCTCTGCGCGCAGGCGCTGCAGGAGAGCGTCGGGCCGGCGACCGCCGTGCCGCTGCTCGAGGCGGCGCACACGATGGGCGACGGGCGGCTCCTCGCGCAGTGCCGCCGCTTCGTGGCCGACCACGCCGCCGAGGTGCGGGCGAGCGGCGGCGTGGAGCAGCTGCGCGACTTTGGCGTGGCCAAGGGGCTGCTCGGCGACGCGCTCGACCAGGTGGCGGAGCTCAAGGGGACGGTGGCGGCGCGCGACGCGGAGCTCGAGAAGGTCCGGGCGGAGGTGGCATGAGTGAGGGGCAGCGCCCCGCGCCCTGCGATCGCTCGCCGCTTGGCACCAGTCTCCCAGTGTGGCAGTGAGAGCAATCTAGAGCAGTGTGACAGCGCAGCGCGCCGTGTACAGGGAGCGCCCTCCTGCGACACCGTTTTGATTTCCCGGTACGTACGTTCGTCAGTCTCTCCTTCTCTTTTCATTCCGTGGTCGCCACCCTACCAGCCCTTGTCCCGAATCCAGCCCTCCGCGCGTGCAATGGAGCGTCCCGCCGCCCGCAAGAGCGCGCCCGCACCGGCGGCGGCGGCGAGGACGGGGACGAGGAGCCCGTGCCGGTCGCGGATGGCTTCGAGGCGCCCATCTTTGGCGCGCGCGTCCTCGGACAGGTGACCACGCTCACGCTCGAGGGCGAGGACGGCCCTCTGGCATCGCTCAGTCGCCTCGCGTTGGCGTCGCGCGGAGCTCCAAGTGCGTGCAGGAGTCTGGCGCGCACACTGGTCACTGGACACTGCCATCACTGTGCCATCACTGGCACTAACACAGGAATAAATTGCCCGTGCTTTTTCGGTTTCTTCTTTCTTATTTAAGACAGCCGACTCTACCACGCTCGGGTGCCCACAGGGCCCAAAAAAGAAAGGGAAAACTAAATGGGGCACGACCCATCGCAGCACCTCGTGTTGGCCAGTCGAGAAATTGAGAGTGTGACTAGGAGGGAGGGACGCTGGGGATTCTCAAAGGTATACCCTTGGAATGGCCGGATCCAGCCTTGAAAGTACGAGATCGCGCGCGCTTCGCGCGCTGCACCGCCTGTTCTCCGCGGCTGAGTGACGACGCGTGCCGTGTGCCAGCAGAGTTGGGCGCGCGCGGCGACGGCGCCCGCGAGGGAAGGCGCGGGTGCAGCGGCCGCCGGCGGTCGTACCGCTCGCCGGCCAGCGCAGCAGCGGCCAGCGCAGCGGCCGCCGGCGCAGCAGCCAGAGCAGCCGGTGCGCGCCTTGCGAGGCGAGTACTGCCGCCCGGCAGCCTTGAGGCGGCCAGGCGGCAGTACTCGCTCGAGCTTTGCGAGCCGTGCGCGCGCCGAGGCGCGCGCGGCGCCCGCCCGCCCGGCTGCCAGTAGGAGGCGGCGCAATATGGCCATAGTACAGCCCTTGAGGAGGAGGAAGAGGCTGGCTGGCAGTGCTGTATGCCCCCGAGGGGCAGTTTTGGGGCGGTGCTGTCCCCATCCCAGGGGGCTGCAGAAGGCGTCCGCAACCGGGACAACCCGCCCCCCCAGCCGAGGCCGGTCGAAGCCCACTCAGCCATGAGGGTGTCCTCTTGGTGCTCCTGGCGGCCGTTCAAAGGTCGGGCGCGCGCCGATGGGGTCGACCGATGGGGGGGGGGGGGTCTTGCTTGCTCCACACCGAGCGCCATCGGTCCGGACCGGTGCACTCAATGAGTCATTGGGAATGAGGGGAGGCCTGCACAAGGTCTGTGCCGCGGCCGCTCGGCGCCAAGTGCAGTGTCACGCTCGCACGCGAAGGGGACACGCGAAGGGGACACAATGGGAAATCCTCGTTTCCTTTTCACCGTCGGTCCCCCAACGGGGCATAAAACGCAACGGAAGAGGCCTCGCTCCTATTCGAACACTCCAGGACATCAGATTTGGCATTTGCCTCGTGCGCCCCTTTTTGAGTCGGAAAGCTATTTTCTTTTGGGTCCTGTGGGCACCCTAACCACGCCGCACGCGTTGGTCTCCGTTCACTCCCGCACGACACGGGTTCAAGACACACGGGTCTGCGTGTCATCCTATGTTGGCCCTCTCCGTGCTGCCTCGCACCTCCGTCCAACATCCACGATCACCCGCCGTCGCGCGAATGGGCCAGCGCACGCGCGTGCTCATCGCGCAGGAGGCGTGGCGCACCTCCCCTCCCAGTCCCCGCCTCGCGCAGCCTCTCTCCGCCCCGCGGCCGTCGGGGCTCACAGCACAAACTAACACACCACAGCACGGCCGCAACGGCGACGACTCAACGTGCGCTGCTCTCGCCCTCAGGTGGGCCGGAGGCTAGGGTAGGGCGTCTTCTCGTCCCAGGCGACGGCCGCCTTGGCCTCCGCCACCCTCGCCGCCACCTCGGCCGCCGCCTCCTCCTCCTCGAAGTCGCTCTTCCAAAAGGTGTACGAGAGGGTCATCGTGTTGATGTTCTTCATCCTCCGGTCGGTGAGGAAGTCGGGGTCGACGTAGAAGAAGACGGGCATGTCCACCGTCTCGCCGGGCAGCAGCCGCTGCTCGTCAAAGCAAAAGCACTGGATCTTGTTGAAGTACGGGCCCGACTGCATCGGCACGACGTTGTACGTCGCCACGCCGACGATCGGCTCGTCCGAGTGGTTCGTCTGAACGAGGGCGATGCGGACTGAGCTCGCGCCCGCGCGGGTGGAAGGCGGAGGTGGCTGGAGGCAGGTGGCTGGCGGAGGCTGCTGCGGGCGGTGGCAGGAGCGCGAGGCCGCGCCGTCTCGAAAAAGGCGAGGGCCGTCTGGCCCGCCATGAGCTGCACCGACTTTTGGGCCGGCTTGAAGGACCACGGCAGGTGGGGGTCGACCACCGTGTCAAAGGTCACCGTCAGCGTGCGGTTGCCCGGCAGCGTCGACGGGTCCTCAGGCAGGTCGTAGCCGTCATCGTCGTCCGCACCGCCCTTGTGCGTGCGCACGGTGCCACCGTAGCCGGTGGCTTGACAAAAGACGCGGTAGAGCGGCACGGAGGCGTACGACAGGCCCACCGCCCCGATGGCAACCGCGAGGAATCCCGCGCCGAGCGACGCGTTGTCGCCCCAGAAGCCGCCCTCCGCGGCGCCCCTCGCGTGCGCGCCGCTGGTGCCTGGGCCGCCGCCGCCGCCGCTGCTTGCAGCACGAGTGCGGCTGACCGGCAGCGCTGGCGCTCGGCGCTTGGCGTGGCGGGCGCAGGCAGCCGACGATGAAGCCCTCGCGGCGAGCACCGCCCGCATTCCCAGAAGGTTCCAAAAAATTTTTTTTCGCAAAAAATTTTTTTTCGCAACGCGCGATACACAGCACCGTCCTCCCATCCCTCCCTTCTTGAGCGGCCTGCCTTATTTCTTTTCTTACGTCGGCAGGGGACTGAACAGAAACTTCTGGGAGGCTGAGCGAATCCTTGAGCGCGCTCGCTTTCATCGCGACACGCCGCGCGACGCGCGCGCTGAGCCCGTACGACCTACACGACCTCCAAAACCGTGAGGGACTCCTGCCGTCAACATGCTGCGCATCCTGCTCCTCTCTCTCACGCTCGACGTCGTGCTCGGTCACGGCTACCTCACATGCCCCGCGCCCCGCATGAAGCGCGACCAGCCCATCCCCGGAAACGAGTGGACGTCGTGGGCGGCGATGGTGGGAGAGTCTCGCGGCGTCGGAGAAGGCAACGCACCCAATCTGAATGGCGGTGGCCGCGACGTCGAGATGGTGAACTCGCACGGCCTGTGCGGTGGTACTCCCACGACTGGCTTCATGGCTGGCAGCCCGTTTGGCCCTACCGATCCGCGAGGCACCTTTGAGGCCGGAGGCGTGATGCGCGTCACGTTCAAGATCACCGCGTATCACGCCGGCTGGGTCGAGTTCAGGCTCGCTGTGCCGGAGGACGGAGGCATCGACAAGTCCATCCCCATCACACAGGACCTGCTCAACCAGCACGTCCTCGAGATTGACGATACCACTCCCTACTACGACAGCGTCATCGACTATGCCAGCGTGGCGGGCGACGTCAAATGCCGCATCACGGGCTCGCAAGCTCATGTCGACTCGACCGCCTCCCAGTCGGCCAGCGATACGTGGCCGAAGGGCTCATGCTGCAACGGCGACGGCGACTGCAGCCCACCCTCCGAAAACCGCGACCGCTATGTCATCGAGCGCTCGCCAGACTCTCCCGAGCTCGGCGTCTATGGGGTGACGGAATACGTGGCCGTCCTCAAGGTTCCGCCTGGCGTCGTCTGCGATCGCTGCGTTCTTCAGTGGTACTACCAGACCGCCAACTCGCCAAGCGGATACCCGGAAGGCTTTTGGAACTGCGCCGACATCGCCATCAGGCCCGCAGGCGAGGCTGGCCCCTTTGGCTGCGCCAAGGCTGACGGCTCGCCGGACGCTGAAGCGCCTCCCGACTCCGACCCTAACGACGACCCAGCCTCTGGCGGCCCACCCACGGGATATATTGGCTTCTGCGCGACGACCTGGGCAGAGTACGGCGAGAATGCGCCGGCGACGTGCATGCCCTGCAACGACGCGGCCGACTGCCCGGCCGGCCGCAGCTGCTGGGGCGAAACCTGGTGCACAAGTTCGACAAAGTGCGGCGAGACGGCCGATTGCGGTGGTGCGCCGGCGCCGTCCCCAAGCTGCGGGCCAGCCACCGAGCAGGTCACCTGCGCCGCCACGCCGCAAGAGTGCTCCGGCTTCACTGCCGCGTGCGAGGCGTGGTGCGGCGACACGTGCACCGCCAGCTCCACCTGCGGGGTCGAGGACCCCGCCTACTCCTCAATGCTCAAGAACGAGTGCTCGTGTGATTGCTCGGGATGCGGAAACGACACGCCCATCTCGTTGAGCTGCTTTGAGCCCGACACGACGCCGCCGCCCTCCGCCTCGCCGTCGCCGTCGCCGCCACCCTCGCCATCGCCACCCTCCGCCTCGCCGTCGCCGCCCCCGGGGCCGCAAGCCGACGAAGCATGCGCCGAGCTGCGCCGGGTGGTTGAGTTCATTTGCCCGGCGTCGACAGACTGAACACTAAAACAAGTGCATGCACACATATGCACATGCACATGCACATGTGCATGTCCATGTGCATTGTGCGATGTGCAACTTGATGTGCATGTGCATGTGCGCATGTGCGCATGCCACATGCACATGCACATGTGCATGCACATGTGTATGGGCCAGACCCCGGCGCGCATGGTCCTTGGTGTGTTGATGTATCGCGTGGGGCTCGTGCTCTCTCTTTCGAGAGCCGCAGCGCACAGGCGCGCAGGCACATACAGACACAAGCTAATACAACACACACTTCTGTCAGCAGCAGTGCCCACACGGTAGCCGAAAAACGTATTTCCCGTCGCCTCTCTTTCGGGCGGACGACTGCGAGCCAAACAGTGTCAGCCAACCAGTGTGAGCAGCCACGCCAGCACGCATCCAGCGGCGCCGCCTCCGAGGTGTGCCTGCCACGAGACACCACCGCGCGAGAGGTCGGCCCCGAGGGTGCCGAGCAGGAGGAGCAGCGGGTTGGAGGCGTTGACGTCACCAAGGATGTGCACGGCAGACGTGGGGCGGAGGACGCTCAGAGCCACGATCACGCCCGACACGGAGCCGGATGCGCCCACGGTGCGGGCGTCGGAGAGCAGCGCGGCGGCGAAGCCGCCCGCCCAACCGCAGGCGAGGTAGAGGGCGAGCAGGAGGAGCTGGTTGCAGCCGAGAGCGCCCGAGACCTCGGAGCCGACCGCGAGTAGCGTCAGCATGTTGCCCGTGATGTGCGGCAGGTTAGCGTGAGCCAGCTGGTACATGAGGAGTCGTTCGTGACTCAGGGACTGCCGCGAGATGCTCCACCGCCCCGAGTTTGCGAGCGCAGGCAGGTAGCAGGCGACATTCGCGATCACGATCAGAAAGAGGGCCCAGTGGCCCTCGGCAAGCGTGTCGCACAGAGGGTCGACAAAGGGATCGGCCACGTGCCGCAGCTCGTACGGCACCTCGTACCGCAGGCTGCGGCAGCTTTCGACTAGCGAGGGCGAGAAGCGCGCACGGCTGCATGTGGACGGGCCGAGTGCTGCGAGCACAGCGGCAGCCGCCGCACTGGCTGCGAGCGCGTCCTTCACGAGCTTGGTGTCGCGGTTGCGCATGACATCCGCGAACCCTGGGTTCGGACTTTTTGCGGGGTATGGTATGGTAAAGCAACCCACCTCGAGACCATACCCCCCCGCCTGCTGACAGACCCAGCCTCCCGGCTGCCGGCCTCGGGCGGTCAGGACCATACCCCCCCACCCTTTGGGCCGCGATGCCGATGGTACCATAACCTCCCCGGAAAAAGTTGGAACCCTGCCGCCCAAGCATTTGTTCCAAGCATGGCGCGGGTTTTTTTTCAAATTGGAAGAAAAAACCGAGAAATGCTCGCCGCTTCCGTTCCCCTGAGCGGTGCCCCCCGATCCGCGATCGTCCTTCCAAGATCTTGCTCGTGCCGACTGCAGGTCCAGGTGTGTGTCTGTCACCCCTTTCTCCCATCGCCCCTCGTTCCATCTCGCGCCCGGTGTCTTTCTCTCTTACTCTTTTCATGACTACCTTTTGCGTTTTCTTTCTTTGGGAAGCGGGCCCGCAGGCAGCTCGATGTGAGGAAGTGCTACGTATAAAGCCCCGGGGAAGCGACTCAGACCCTAGTGTCGGGCCACCTTTTCACAGACTATATTGTCCAGTCCCGCCGCACACGGGTCACGGCGCTACCCGCCGCTGCCCACGGGCTGGCTCGCTGCGAGCAGCTCCTCGAGCTCCTCCCACTCGGCGTACAGCCCGTCCACCCTCTGCTGCACGCCCTCCCTCGCCGCGCCCAGCTCGGCCAGCTTCGCCACGTCGGCGCCGGCCTGTAGCATCGCGCCGTCGATCTCCTGCAGCTCCGCCTCGAGGGCGTCCACCTTGCTCTCGATGGTGGCGATCTTCTTGGGCGCCGCCGAGAGCCGCTTCTGCCGCTGCCGCTCCAGCTCGCGAGCCGCCTTGGCCTCGGCGGCGCTCAGCTCAGCGTTGGAGTCGTCGTCGTCCCCGCCGCCGAGCGAGTTGCGCACTCCGCGGTCGGCCTCGCTGAAGTCGGAGTCGCACAGCGGCCGCTCCTCGACGCGGCACGACCCGCCGGAGACATAGCCGACGTGCGTCGCGCGCAGCGCCTCGCAAAAGGCGCGGTCGTGCGAGACGACGACGAGGGCGCCCTCGTACGCCTCGAGCGCGGCGAGGAGGGCGAGGATCGCGCCCTGGTCGAGGTGGTTGGTCGGCTCGTCGAAGAGTAAGACGTTGCACGGCGTCAGGCAGAAGGTTGCGAGCGCGACGCGCGCCTTCTCGCCGCCTGACAGCGAGCCGATGCGGCGCAAGGCCTTGTCACCGCTGATCCCAAGAGCGCCCAGAGTCCCGCGGCAGCGCTCGTCCGTCACGGCCGAGCCGCCGCCTTGCCGGACGGCGGAGGCGACATACTCCAGCGCGACAGCGCCCTGCGGCAGCTCCTGCGCCAAGTCCTGCGCAAAGATGCCAAGGGCAAGCCGCTCGTCCTCTCGCCGCTCCCCCGCCGCGAGGGGCAACGCACCTGCAAGGGTTGTGGCCCGGTGCAGTGGTGAGGCCCACGGGGGAGGGAGGGAGAGGGAGGGAGGGAGGGAGGGAGGGAGGGAGGGAGGGAGGGAGGGAGGGAGGGAGGGAGGGAGGGAGAGAGAGAGATCTAGAGAGAGAGAGAGAGAGAGAGAGAGAGAGAGTCACGGGCGCGCGCCGGACAGCGCGCGCAGCAGGGTCGACTTTCCCACGCCGTTTGGCCCGCGGAGGACGAGCCGCTGCCCGCGCCGCACCTCGAGCTCCACGCCTGCTCGCAGAGAGAGAGAGAGAGAGAGAGAGAGGCGTGAGACAGGCCCGCAGATGCGCCTCGCCGCCGCTGGCGCACCGAGCACGATGGCGGCCTGGCCGACGGCGGGCGCGACGTTGGCGCCGCGCAGCGCGAGCGGCAGCTCTCCGCAGCGTGGCGGCTCGGCGAGCTGCAGCCTGGGCCGCTTCCGCGTCGAGAGCACCTCCGCCTCGGCGGCCGCCTGCTCGGTCGCCAGCTTGGAGAGAGCCTGCCTCGCCCCGGCCGCCTGGCAGAGGGAGCACGCCCGGTCTGCGTCGCGTGGGTGCGGCGCGGCTCTCGACCCTCCTCCCTCCCTCCCTTCCCCCTCCCTCCCTCCCTTACCCCTCCCTCTCTCTCTCTCTCGCCTCTGGGTCTACCACCTTGGAGCGGTCGACATTCTCCCACTTGTTGACCACGGCCTGCAGCCGCTGCTCCTCACGCCGCTGCTTCTCGACCGCCGCCGCCGCCGCGCGCCGCCGCTCCTCCTTGAGCGCCTCGACCTTGCCGAGCGACGTCTTTGGGTAGGTCGTCAGCCTGCCGCCCTCGACGTCGGCGATCGAGTCGCATGCCACGTCGACAAAGGCGGCGTCGTGAGACACGACGAGGACGGTGCCCTCGTACTCGCTCACGTAGTCGGCCAGCCAGCGGCGCGCCGCCGCATCGAGGTGGTTTGTCGGCTCGTCCATCACCAGCAGCTCCGGCTCGGAGAGCAGCAGCCGCGCGAGGCCGATCCTCATCTGCCAGCCGCCAGAGAAGGAGGAGCAGGGACGCTCGAACTCCTCCTCCGTGAAGCCGAGCCCCTTGAGCACCCGCGCCACTCGACCCTCCACCGTGTAGCCGCCCGCCGCCTCAAACTCGCCCATCGCGCGCTCGAGCGTCTCCAGCTCTCTCGCCGCGCCCGAGACACACGCCACCTCGGCCGCCTCGAGCGCTGCCTTGGCCGCTTGGAACCCTTCCATCCGCGACATGACCTCCTCGCGCACGCTCCGCTCCGAGCCGGACACCGCAGTCTGCTCGAGCAGCCCAAAGCGCAGCCGCGGGTTCACTGCGATCTCGGTGGCTGCGTCGCCAGCCAGGTCTGCAGCCTCTGCGATGGCTCGGAGAAGCGTTGACTTGCCACATCCGTTTGGGCCGAGGAGCGACCACCGCTCGTTGGGCATCACGCGCCAGGTCACGCCACGGATGAGGCTGCTGCTGCCCGCCCACACATCCAGATCTCGAATCGTGACGGCAGCACCGCTGCCGTCGAGCGCCATCGTGGCGGGCGCACGGCACGGCGGTCGAGGACTCGCGTGGGCGCTCAGGCCGATGGTGAGGCCGCGGGTGAGGCTTGTGAGGCTGAGCATTGTTGCGAGGAGTCGGCAGGCCCACAGGGGGTCGTTGCTGGGGCTGGTCCACAGGGGGTCGATGCTGGGGGCTGGGGGGGGGGCGGCTTCGCTGTGCTAGCAAAACGGCGAGGCAGGGTCCAGCTCCTAGGACCTAGCCAGATAGGGGGTCTGTGCCCATGACTCGCACCAAAACGCCCTACCTACCTACCTACCCCCAGGCCGCGCAGCGAAGCGAAAAAGGACGAAAAAAGGGGGTACCTACCTGTTGCAGGGCCCTCTGGGGCGGTCAAAACCGGACAAGTCCGTTGTCGACCCGCTCGACACGCTCAACACACACGACACGTAACTCACAGGCGAAGGAATCCAATGACACTGTAGTGTACATGGCGCGCGCGCTCCGCACTACGAGCGCGAGTGGCTGCGGAGCGCCCCCTTGAGCTCCGCCACCTGGTCGAGCGCGTCGCCGAGCAGCCCCTTGGCCACGCCCAGGTCGCGCAGCTGCTCCACGCCGCCGCTCGCCCGCACCTCGGCGGCGTGGTCGGCCACGAAGCGGCGGCACTGCGCGAGGAGCCGCCCGTCGCCCATCGTGTGCGCCGCCTCGAGCAGCGGCACGGCGGTCGCCGGCCCGACGCTCTCCTGCAGCGCCTGCGCGCAGAGCAGCTCGAGGCGCGGCACCTGGTACTTATGCGCCAGCTGCCGCAGCACGAGCGCGCGCCGCGCCTGCTCGCCCTCCCCCTCGCCGAGGTCGAGCTGGTCGGTGAGGAGGTAGCGGACGAGGGCGGTGAAGCTGGCGAGGTCCGTTTCGAGCACCGTGACCTCGGCGGCGTCGCGCTCCTTCATGCCGATGCCAAACATGGTCCGAAAGAACACGGACCGAACGCAGAGGACGTTCTTGCTCACGTGCTCGACGCGCTCCTCGTCGTCGCCGACCAGGAAGGTGACCATGCCCTGGGGCAGAGTAGCGTCGCCCCACGTCTTCTCCATGTCGGCGGAGAAGGTGGAGGGCGGAACCACGAGCGGCGCGAAGGAGGGAGGCGGAGGAGGAGCCGCCACGCAGACCTGGCGGAGGCGGCCGCTCTCGCAGACCGAGAGGGTGCTGCCGTCGGGGCTGATGGCGAGGGACGCTGGGTGTTTGAACTGCGCCGCGCCGCCCACGCCATCAACGCTGCCACTGGCACCGCTGCCCGCGAGCGTAGTGACTGCGCCAGTCGCCACCTCCACCCGACAAATCTTGTGGCTGAAGCAGTCCGCCACAAACAGCGCGCTGCCGTCCGGGCTGACAGTGACGCCGTATGGGGCGCTGAACTGCGCCGCGCCGCCGACGCCGTCTGCATCGCCTTGTTCGCCGCTACCCGCGAGCGTAGTCACAGCACCGGTCGCCACCTCCACCCGCCGGATTCGTTGGTTGCGGTCGGTCACAAACAGCGCGCTCCCGTCCGGGCTGAGGGCGAGACCGTATGGCCAGAGGAACTCCGCCGCGCCGCCCACGCCGTCTGCATCGCCTTCCTCGCCGCTACCCGCGAGCGTAGAGACCGCGCGAGTCGCCACCTCCACCCGCCTGATCTTGTGGTTGTCGTCATCCGCCACAAACAGCGCGCTGCCGTCCGGGCTGATTGCGAGGCCGCGTGGGCCGCAGAACTGCGCCGCGCCGCCGACGCCGTCTGCATCGCCTTCTTCGCCGCTGCCCGCGAGCGTCGTCACCGCGCCAGTCGCTACCTCCATCCGACGGATCTTGTGGTTGCCGAAGTCCGTCACAAACAGCGCGCCGCCGTCCGGGCTGAGGGCGAGGCCGGAGAACCCGCCGCCTTCGCAGGTCGCCACGGTGCGCACGCGCCCGGCCGCCGAGACGTGCAGCACCGAGTCCTTAGTCGTGACGTACCAGGCGCCCGCGTGATCGATTGCGAAGCCGCGCAGATCGAGGGACGCCAGAGGTCCGTCCTCGCCCTCGAGCGCCAGCGTCGTGACCTGGCCGACGGAGCGCGCGCCAAAGATGGGCGTCTCGAAGCCGGCAGCGACCGCCACGGGCTCGCCCTCCTCCTCGCTGCGGCCGCGCTTGCGGGAGGGCGAGGCCATGACCGCGCCGCATTGTCGGATTCTTTTTTCTTTCTTTAGCCTTCGAGATGTTATGAAACAAACGCAAAGCGGCCTTTTTTCTTTTCCAGATCTTCAGCCGCGGCGGAGATCGACTGCCTCGTGACGCGATGGTGGTTGCCAGCGTGGCGGCGCCTCGGGTGGGTATGGTTCTTGCACTTGTGCAAGATTGGGCGTCTTCTGCAGCAGTCCCTTTGATGTAAGGCCCCAGGGTGGGGGCCACCTCGAACCCCCGGCCAGGGATTCGAGCGGAGGGTGCCCCGGATTCATCATCCGTTGGGCCCCGGTACATTCATTAGAACTGATCACTTTGCGCAGCAACCGTCTTGCGCGGCCATTACCTCAGGCAGGAATATTATTAATAAAATCGACACCTCTCCATGCTCTCACAGCAGACTCGTGGCGCGCACCACTACTAAATCGCTGGCTTTTTATTCTCCGCGCTCTGTGAGCGCCCGCCGTCGCCGATAAGACAGAGACCGCTGGGCTACTACCGATGTCTAGCCATCATGAGGCTGCATCGCGAGTGGTAGCACTGGGCCACGGCTACACGGCGCTAGTGATCGTCGCCACCAATAACCACTGGGCGGAACTTCTGAAACGATGGTTGTCCGGCTGCGTCCTTAACTCCGCGGCGCTCCCATCGGCGGTCAAAGCAATGCTGCAGCACGGTGCTGAGATCAACTGCCAGGCGGACGATGGCTTCACCGCGCTAATGATGATCGCCGCACACGGCGACAACCCTTCCAGTGTGCTCGCCACCAAGTCAAAGGCGTCGAACTCATCCGCTTCCATCACCCCCCAGCTCTCAGTGCCCCGGCACCTTCTGAATCTGCTGACGGGCACCCTCGGCGGTCTTTTCCTCACGTACTGGTGGTGCCAATGCGCCGCTGAGTGCGCGCTACGCATGCGCACGGTCTCAGTCTTGGTGCTACTCACGACAATGGTCTATCACGGCGCGCACAGCTACGGGCACGAGCAGTGGGCTGAGCGGTTCATGAAGGTGGACATTGTTGCCGTCGTCGTCGGGGCATGCGGGCTGCTGTCCAGCACGCCACCCATCGCGAGCTTTCGAGTCTGCCTTCTCCTCGGCGCAAGCCTCGCGATCTGGCTGCCGAGCTTCGGGCCGCTAAAGGGCATTCCCCACAACCCGATCCTCAGTGCTTGCCACATCTTGGGCATCCTCGCGCATCGAGAGGTACTAGCGGCCGTGTGCTAGGCACGAGTAGACTCGAGGGAAACAGGCTCGATGAGGTGATGAGGCTTGCGAATCGATGTGGAGAACTGTTCTCGCCATGGCGCGTATCTTGTCTCGTTCGTGTGTCGCGGTGGGCGCGCCGCCTCCATCCGCACAGGCAACGCGAACCGAATCGCGAATGTGTGCGGGTCCCCTTATATACTGTGTAGCGCACTGCGCCAAACAGATCTATAAACAACGAATATGACCCGTCCCTGCACACAAAGCATTCGAACTATTTCGTAAGCAAGATGTCACTATCCAGCCACATCTCCATTTTCGCGTGCGGGGCGTGGCGCGTGGCGGGCCGGGGGCTCTCTCGCCGCTTTTACTCAAGTCGCGCGGGCCAAGCCATGTCGTCAGCCCACACTCCACAGCAGCCGGCCGTTCCCCCGTGTCCAACCCTCGCCTCTGCCATTCCCCACCAAGCCCGTGTCCCTGTCGATCCGTTCGTTGGTGCTCTGGGCGACGGGAAGCGCTCACTCGAAACCAGTGTACGTCGACCAGTCGGTGCGCACCTGCTCAATCTTGCGACGCACCGCGTCACGGTCGGCCCCAAACTGAGCGAGGAAGTCGGGCAGGCGACGCGCAATCACCTCCTGGCCAATGGACAGACCGACCCGGTTGTCCGAGTCGTAGTGCACGCCTGCCAGCGTCCGGAAGCGGGAGACGGCCCAGTCGAGGCGACGGGCGTCAGCCAGCTGCGCCCGCGACAGGTCCATCATGACGGCGACCCAGAGGGCGGCGGAGGAGGCGGCGGAGTGCATTGCTGGGTATGAGGGGTGCCGCGGCGACCCCTCGGGGTACGCAGTGAAGTCGGTGGCCGACACCAAGGTCATATTTGTGATCTTGGCGCGGATCGAGGCTGGCACTCCTGGCAGGGTGCCCTGGGACACCGCCCAGGCAACCTCCTCCGGTCGAGCGCGGCCATTGCCCCACTTGCAGGCAAAGGCTGTGGGCGAGACCTCAGAGACGGCCCAGCCGGCCATGCGCGAGAGCAGCACCTGCGCGCGTGTTTGAGTGTGGCGATAAGCCCGCCGCGAGGTTGTGCGCCAGGCGCGGGGCGACGGGCGCGCCACGGGGGCGCAGGACACTCCAAGTGCTAGCACAGCTGGGTCAAGGCCGCCCTACGGCGCGCACGTCAGTATTGACAAAGTCGGTCGCCGATCGCTGGGGGACGATCTGCGGGTCCATGCGTGTGCCGCGTGAGAGGAGGTGCTTGACCAGCTCCGACGGCCACGTGTTGGGGAACTCGGAGTGCACCGCTTCGGCGCCGTCCGTCATGGTGTAGCCGAGCATGATCTCTGGCAGCGACGCGAACTCGCTGGCGGGCCGAAGGGGGTTGGCGCGCCGCAAGAGCTGAACGTCGACAACATCCTCAAACTCGACCCAAAAGGCCGACGGGTCGGCGTCGTCCGCGTGGGTCGCCGCCGGCGCCCAGTCGGGAGGAAACTCGACGAGCGACTCGGACGAGAGGACCGGCGATTCGGCGTCCGTCGTGTTCAGCGTCGCTGCGCCGGCTGCAGACAGAGGGAACGAGACGGCGGGCCCATTGTACTTTTGGAAGCGGAATGGGGCTTGCAGGGCTGGAGGAGGAGCCGCTGGAGGAGCCGCTGGCTCGCCTCCATCACCGGCCCAGATCAACTCTGAGTCGTGGCCGCAGCCAGTGCTGCGGATGCAGTCAGCCTGCATCTCGGCGGCTGTGCAAAGGCGGGCGTTGGCATCGGCGCAGATGGTCTCGGCCTCGTCAAACGTCTTGTCCTCGTGGCAGCCACCCATCTCGGGCGCGTTGGACTCTGTCCACGGGCAGCTGTCTCTGCGCTGGCTCCAGCCGCCGATGAACGAGTCAGAGCAGCAGCGCACCTCGTGCTGCTCGGTCGGGCTCACCCACCCAGCGGGCTCATCGCAGCGGCCAAGTCGGCCACAACCGACGTAGCGATCCGAGGCGTCACCGCCTCCACCTCCACCACCTCCTCCGCCACCTCCGCCTCCGCCTCCCCCACCTCCGCCTCCATTTCCGCCGCCTCCTCCGCCGCCTCCTCCGCCGCCTCCTCCGCCTCCTCCGCCTCCCCCGCCTCCTCCGCCTCCTCCGCCTCCTCCACCACCACCACCACCTCCCCCTCCTCCTCCGCCACCACCTGAGATCGGGAAGAGTGTTTAGTCTCGAGTGCCGCGCCGGGTTGCAGAGGGTGCGGAAGGGAGGGAGGGTCATCGCCACCTTGGAGCTCGCGTCGGATGGACTCGTGCGTGTACTTGGGCGCGGCAGAGACGAGCACCGCCGCCAGGGAGAGGGCGATGAGGGCCATGTTTGTGCGGTAAGGCTTGGGTTCGGGGACGCACGAGCCAGCCGCGTCGCAGCCTGGTCAATTCGCACGTGGCCGTTACATAGGACACGTGCCTGCCGAAGCTATTCAGTAGTGTAGAGTGTAGTAGGTGGCTCTTACGCACTTATTCAGTGTATGTGGCTCTCTCTTATTGCAAATGGAAGAAAGAAGTCCAAGATGGCGGCTCGCGCTCTGTTTTGTTTGTCGCTTGTGGGTCACGTCTGTCTGCTTTCCGTGCACGTGTCTCTGTCTTAGTTAGTCGTCGTCGCGCGAGGCTGGGTGCGGTTGCTTGTTTGTGTCTCCCCCTGGCTGGGGTGGTTGGTTGGGTGGGGTGCGGGGGCCGTGGGGGGTCGGTCGGTCGGTGTGTGGGTTCCTCGCCTCATAATCAGCCAGGCCATGGGGTGGAGGGAGGGTGGGTGGGTCCAAGCCTCAGCCGGACCGAGAGGTGGGTGGGGTGGCTCAAGAAGCTCGTGCGCGTGAACGGGGCTAAATGCGTTTATGTGAACGACGCCAAGATCAAGGCCATCTGCCCGGCGGATGTCGTCGACGGCATCCCAGCTGCAATCCTCGAGCAGCAGGAGGGCGAGCTCCAAGGTGTCAAAGTCGTCGGCACCTTTGTCGCGCCCGACACCGACACCGACGCCTTGTACGAGCGGAACCAGCTGTTCAAGACGTTCGCCGGCAGGTTCAAGGTACTCGACGAGGTCGACCAACTGCGTGACACCGACAAAGACCCGGACGTCTCGCAGCTCTTCTACAAGCTGCTGCGCTCGCGCAACGGCACCCCGTACTATTGGATGCGGACTCACCTGCCCGACGTCATCGTGCCCGTCCTCAACACGGTGGTGCCTGCGCACCTCCTTCGAGATCCTCGCCAGGGCAAACGGCACGCCCAGAGGAGCTCGACCGCGCCTGGGAAGAGGTGCAGCTCTCGGTGGGAGCAGGCGCACATCGCTTCCAGGGAGGGGGGCGCCCTTCTCTCCACACCCCCCCCCCCCCAGCATGTGGTGAAGCCTCTGGGGGGGGCGGGACCCCCCCCCTAGCATGTGGGGAAGCCTCTGTGGGGGGGGGGCGGACCCCCCCCCTAACATGTGGGGGGCACCCCCCAGCAGTTCGGGGGCTAAGAATAGCCGCCAAAAAAAGCCGATTTTGCCCCCAAAAAATGTGAAATCGTGGCTGAAAGTCCAAAATATCTTGGAGAATCTGACCAGTCTCAAGGCTCATGTAACTCCAACGGATAAGTTTCTTCGAAAAATGCTGCGAAATGAGTGTAAAATCAAGGGCCCGGAGGGCCCTGACCACACCTGTTCCTTTTTACCCATCTCACAGTAGAGGTGTGCGTTTTAATTTATTTGACCACGTGACCCGAGACGCCGTCGGTCAACCGTCATGCGGCAGGTGGCTTGCTTTGGCTCGCCGCCACCGCGGTGGCTCACCAAGGACTTTTCAGCGTGCTGCGTCATCACCGCGCGGCGCGCAAGC
Organism: Emiliania huxleyi CCMP1516; assembly: GCF_000372725.1. Classification (NCBI taxonomy): domain Eukaryota; phylum Haptophyta; order Isochrysidales; family Noelaerhabdaceae; genus Emiliania; species Emiliania huxleyi. Next base: position 452,251 of record NW_005196379.1, on the reverse strand, counting down.
CACGCCTCACCCGGGCAAAAAGAACGACCGCGCGCCGCCGCCGCCCGCCTCGCCGCGCCGCGCCGCCCCGCGCCTCGCCTCGCCTCGCCTTGCAGCAGCGCACGCGCACACGCACCCACGCGCCCGCGCTCGCTCCGCGAGAGCGAAGCAACCCTCCAAGCGAGTTCCGAACCGGGAGCCAAAAGGTCCCGGCTCGAACCGCGAACCGGTTCGACCACCGCCGCTGGCGGTTCTTGCAAAGGCATCAAAGGCAGTGCTTGATATACGTGAAATAGTGCGAGCGCGCGAGATACTCACCCGACCCACCGTGCCCTCGCGAAAAAGATCTCGCGCCGCGCGCGCTCGCACACGCCGCCCGAGAGCACTCCCACCCCCGCCGCCTCGCAAGCTCACAGGTTGATTTGAGGAGAAGCAGCTGGGGGAGGTCAAAGCGGGAGAAGGCGGCACGGCGGCGGCGGCGCGGCCCCCACCCATCCCCACGCCTCCGGGTCGTGCGTACCGCCTCCGGGCGCGAGTGTCCCCCCAGCGTCTGCTCTGGCAGTCGCTCCGGTAATCAGGCCGAGAGTACCAGGGAGGAGGGGAGAAGAGCCCAGGGTGGGGAGAGGAGAAGAGCCCAGGGAGGGGGGAGGAGAAGAGCCCAAGACGGCCTCCCTCTCCCTCCCCTCCCACCGGGCCTCCCTCTCCCTCTCCTCCCACCGGGCCTCCCTCTCCCCCTCCTCCCGCCAAGCACCGACAGTCTCGAGGGGCCAGCCGCTGGAAGGTGGAAGGGGCAAGCCAGCGGCACGAGGGCTTCAGCCACACAGCTACCATGGGAACGCGACCCACACAAAGCACCAAAGTTAGGCATACCCCCCGGCGCAGTGTCCCCCGCTATGTGTCGCCGTTTGTCGGGGCACGCTATCCTGTGTAGTCAGGGCAAGTGGGGGCGGGGTGGACAGCCCAGGCCAGATGCCCTGGGATCTCTCTGCCCAGTCCGGGGGTGCGTCGAACCTTCCATCACCCTGTCGGAAGCGGCGTGCCGGTGGAGGCACGTCCGGGTTTTGGAAGTAAAGATATATTACTTCTTATTTATTTGACCACGAGTCTCCGGACCCCCCCCCCCCCCTAGCATGTGGTGAAGCCTCTGGGGACCCCCCCCCCTAGCATGTGGTGAAGGTGCTGGGGGGGGTCGGACCCCCCCCCTAGCATGTGGTGTGGAGAGAAGGGCGCCCCCCTCCCTGGAAGCGATGTGCGCCTGCTCTGGCGAAAGGTGGCTCAAACATCGGAGGGCACGCCGACGTCGCCGACGCGTGCTTTCGTCGCCCGCCTGGGTTGTTGCACGAGTATATGACCTGCATAGCTCGCGGCCTTAGTATCTAGCATTCAGTGACGACCTGATCGTACGGCCAGTAGGAAGGTGTCCTTCCATCCAGCGCGTGCACGCTTCTGACGCAATGCGCGTCACAAACTGCCTCGGATTGGCTGCTGGCACTCTCGAGGCTATGCCTACTACACAGCCTCGCGCGCATGGGCAGTCAAGAGGGACCATGCACCTTCTCACGACAGCGCCGGTGCCTCTCTCTTGGACCGGCAAACGTGGTGGTCTCGTGTCACCAATGTGGGACCAGTGCAGCATCGCGCCATCGACAGCTCTGAACTGCGCCTCACCACTGACCGGGAGGCCGCCAAGTGGGTGAGCACCGGTCGCACATTGTGGCAGCAGTCAGCAATGCATGTCTGATAGCTAGAGCAGCAGCGTCAGGGTCGCAGGGTCGGATCGTGTCAAGCCTCTCGCCCGGCCGGCCGCGTGCAGACGTCGGCCTGTCTGCTGTCTGGAGTGATCTGTCCGCGGTCAGTACGATCGATCAGGTCGGGGCTGCTCGTCTTCGCGCTCCTCTTCACCATCTTCATCTCGGGCTTCTGCTGCCTCTTCTCGCTCCAGACGCCGCGCAAGTTCGAGGACGGCTCCAAGGCGCAGTGAGCCCGCCAGACGCCGCGCGTGCGTGCGCGCTGCGTCTGCTATCCGGCGCCGCCCCCCCTCTACATGCACGGCTCTCTGCGCGGCGAGCCAGGCAGCCAGCCGCACGCCCGCGCCCGCGCGCGTGAGGGCCAGAGACGCGCGGCGCGCGGGGCGCTCGCCGCGACTAGTACTACGGTAAAGGGTCCGGCCAGGGGTCCGGGAGACTCTCTGCACTCTCGGAGGGGGGAGCCGAGCCGCGAGAGCGTGCCGGGTCGCGGGTCTGGGTGGCCTCTCCATCCCACTTTCCTGAAAGCGCAGAATTTGTTTGCCCTGCCCGTTGCGCCGACGTTGATGTGTTTTGTTGTGATTACGAGCAGTCTGTCTCCTCTCCGGCCGCACGCCCACGCCATTGCTTTTGCTTTTTTGGAGCCGTGTATGGGGCACGCGCAGACCGAGACGCGCTCGCGCGGCTCTGGCAGCTGGCACGCCCTCTGGGGGGAGGCGGGGCCCCTAGGGGGTACCCATGCGGGGGGGAGATGGGGTCCCATGGCCCGCCGCAGGCGCCGATTTTTCCCCGATTTTTCTTTTTTGCGCGATTTTCTACTTGTTTTCATGAGAATTTCGCTAGTATTTTGCGACTTTGGTCTTTGCGACCCCGGCTAGTCGCCGACCACACCCACAAAGAACCCTGCACAAAGATCGCAAGGGCGGGGACCTGTTCCTTTTTACCCATCTCACAGTAGAGATGACCGTTTTATTCGTTTATTTATTTCTTTGCGACCATGCTATCACGCCTTGCGACAGCCTGTCGGCGCTGCTGACCGTGCCGTGCCCTGCTGAACAATTGACCACCTTATGGGCCACGATGTCTCAAATATGAGGGGTTTTGACTCCTACCGGCTCCTGACGCTATCCCTGGCAGCTCTAATGACCAGGATCAGTAGTGCTATGATAGAGGGTGCCCATACTAGCGCAGGAGCTGCCACACTCGCCCGGACCGTCCCCTTCTGGGTCCGGTTCCGCAGCCCGCGAGAGCCGATAGCGGGGCCGTGCCGCGGGTGCCTACTGCCGAGTGCCACAAACACTGCGCCGTCCCGCCATCACCTACAGGCTGTCTTGTGTGATGGTTGGGATGTCCAAACGCCACCATCTTGGCTCTTGCGACCTCAAACCCGCGAGCTGTATGGGTGGTCCTGACGTCGACAGACGCCCGAGGACCACGGTGAAGCTGAGCCGGAACGCGTCGACAAGTCTCGTCTGAGCCCGTTGCGGTCGCCGGCTGAGTCGCTGTGCACGGGCCGGTACCTCAGGCGTCACCTCCGCAGCCTCAGGTCTCAAACTCCACCACCTCCGCCAGGACGCCGTCGGTGGCACGCTCGGCGGCGAGTTTGTGGCAGCTCCACAGCGAGCGCGGCATCGAGCCTACTCACTCCAGCTGGTTCGGCACACTCGGTGGGGTCCACCGAGTGTGCCGAACGCGCGAGCGGTGCGTCCCGGCAGCGCGCGCAGGCTGCGGAGCTGCCACAAACTCGAGACACGCTTTTTTGGGACATTTTCGACGCTTTTGGCCCATATACTCGTGCAACAACCCGCCTTCCTCGCCGTCTGGCCATCACTACGTGACAGGCCAGCCTACCAGGGCCATTGCTGGCGGCGGCGCACCGCCCCTCGTGCAACCGCCGCCGCTCGTCTACTTCAACAAATACTACAATTCCATCCGTGACCGCTGCATCAAGCTCTGGGGCGTCTACCGCGCCCGGGCCAAGCATGTCGACTTTCCGGATGGTCAACAACTACAACCTTGCCGGTACTACCGTCCGTCCGGCCTCCCGCTCGTTAGCAAGATGCCGCCCGTCTCCGACCTCTACTCTGAGCAGAGCACTTCTCCAGTCCCTAAACAGGGCACGCTCGCTCAGATTGCGTCGCACGAGCGGTGGCTTCGCTGCGTCGCCGCCTGCGAGCGGCTAGATGCTGAGATGGACGACCCCGACGGCGTCAAACATCGGGAGGCGACACGCTTCATCGCCGTCTCTCAGTTCGCCTCGGGAGCGTGCGGCAAGCTCGTGCTCGGTGACAAGGCGAACCCTCAGACGACTTTTCCATCTCAACGAGGGGCACGTCACCGACATGTGTGAGATCGGCGGGGACCTGCAGTCCCAGCGCGATGTCCATCCACTACGAAGTCAAGGTGCCTGCGCCCTCACAAAGACGAGGCAGGCTGGGCAGGGCTCGGCGGCACACGGCGGATGCTGTGCGTCACTGGGCCACAAATTTGGTTTCGGCGGCACCCTCGACCAAACCTTGCTCAAGGTTCTTAGGTGCAAAGAGCGCGGCCACAAGTCACAGGGCCCGCTCGTCCATGCGACCGGCAAAGGCGGGGTCAAAGAGCACAAGGGACAGTACTACGACGCGCTCCATGTCAAGAACGGAATCGTCAAGATTTGTCTCGTCGAAAGCCAGGGCGGTATCGCGCCGCCAACAAAGAGAATCATCTTCAACTTCGCCAAAGAGGTTGGCAGCCCGAGCGCCGTCGACCGCACCGACTACGGCACAGCCTCCGGCAGCGCCCGGGGCTTCGCCCAGCACCACTCGCAACAGCTCTCGCGCGCCGCCGTCTGTGGCGACGCGCAGAACATCAACAACGCTGCTCGCAACATGCGTGTCGCGCACTCATTCATGACCGGTCTCAATGTCCCACCCCTAGCCCACCCCCCTGCGCGCGGGCCTTCTAGGCCCGCGGGTAGTCTCCCCCCATCCCCAGGGCCTCCAGGGCTCGCACCTCAACCTCTCACAGACGAGCGCACAGCGCCATAGAAGTACTCTCTTCTCAATAACAAGGCTATTGCTGGGAGGATGGTGCGTATGAAGGCGGAGATGATGGAGGCGTTCGCCGCGTGCGGCGATTGAGCGCCTCCCTCTCTCTCCGGCTGCGCGCCTGACCGGTGCTGCGGCCTCCGAGTCGGAGAGATTTTTGAAAACCAACAAGAAATCACGACTCTCACTTCTTCTTCTCACTTCTTCTTCTCCGACCGAGTCGGCGTCTAGCGCGCGTGATAACGTTTTTGCTCGCCTTCCCTGGGACCCCGTGTTTTGCGTGACTGTCTCTGTGCGATTTCGGGCCCGGGGTTGTGCGTTTATGTGAAGCGCCACATGACGTATTTCTTCTCAATAACAAGGCTGTGAACGGACCCACGACCACCAACGTCAACCCGCTCGGCGCGCAGCTGGGGCAGCTGACGCCGACGGGCGAGTCCTTCAAGAGGGCGTGGGAGGGCATGCAACGAGAGGTCCGCGGCGAGGGCGTGGCGGGGCCTCTTGATCTCCGGGCTCCCGAGGCTGGCAACGGGCGGGCCGGCAGCGCTGGGCTACAGCGGCAGCTGACGCAGCAGCGGGAGCAGGTCAAGCGCAAAGCTCAGCCGCAGCATCCTCGGGCTGCCGCACGGCGACACGCGGCGGGAGGCGTGGCTGGCCGTCGACTCGTGTTTCTGTTTTTGTGTGAACGGACCCGGTTGTGCGTTTATGTGAACGGACCCGGGAGGGTGGGTTACGCCTGCCCCGGGCTCAGTCTGCCTGGGCACCCCCGAGTGAGGCGCTATGTGCAAGGCGCTGATTCTCTCGCTCCTGCCGGCTGTCGCCAGCGGCGCCTCGTACACCTCCACGCTCATAGGCACATCGTGGCGCGTCCGGCTCGACATCGGGCTCGAGCGAGGGTCGTGGATGCCGAAGAACATCAAAGGCTGGGGTGGGTCGGGCGCGAGGGTGGTTGTGTCGGCGCTGGTGGACTTCGAGGCCGAGCTCGCAAATGAGGCAGAGGAACTCGTGGGACCACGCAGTCAGACGCGCGTGCTCAACGCGAGAGGTGGCGGCAAGATAGTGACGTTTGACGGCGAGCAGGCGGTTGACTTCACATCAGGCGGGTGGTGCGTGCAGCGGCCGCTTGGCGCGCAAGCAGGCTCGGACGAGGGCCTCCTGCGCTTCTGGCTCGACTGCCCGAGCGGCTGCGCCAGAGGCGACGTGGTTGTGCCGCAGGGCGAGCGCATCTTCTTCTCCACCGGCGTCTGGGACGACGCGCAGGGGGTGCGGCAGCTCTGCGAGAAGAAGGCAATGACTGAAGAGCGGCTGCGTGGCGGCGAGGCTGGCGATTCGGCAGGGAAGGATGAAGACCGCTCCAGCTCGGGCTTTGCGCTCTCGCTTCCCGGGGCCGCTTTCCGCCGCCAGGTCGCACAGCAGGAGGCGCTGACTGCGCTGAGAAGCCGGCGCGCCTACTACGAGAGCTGGGCTGGGCTGGAGGAGGGTTGGGAGGCGATCCCGGCAAAGCAGGGCTCGCTCTCGCTCAAGCGACAGAGCGGCATCGGGCTGCTCGGCCGCGCCATCGGCACAGAGTACCACATCCTCGGAACCTTTGGGGCGGAGAGGGTGTTGCGCAGTCGTCCGAGCTAAAGCCGTAGCGCCGGAGTGTGTGTGTGAGCCTCGCCTGCTAGTATGTTATAGCTTTTTACGTTTCAGGTCGACTAGGTAGTAGGTTTGTCGTTTGATGGTCCTGTACCGCGAATCGTCTTCGGACTTCGCACTGCCGGGCCGCAACGCCAGCGCATTCCTAGGCGCATTTTCACACGTCCCGCCGCTCGTCGAAGAGATATTTCACTTTTCAGCCAAACGCAATCCACAACCTGTCCGTCATCTCCCCACTAACACACATTCAACACACACTCTGCCCCATCTAACCGCCTGTCCGACACTCTCGTTCCTATGGCTCTTGATGGGTCGCCCTCTCCTTCAGATCGACGGCGAACCCACGCCGCCTGCCTTCTAGCCCCTAAACCTCGTCCACCCGCGGCCGCAGCGCAGCCGCCCGCGGCTCTTGTGGAGTCCGGCCCCCGCCTGCTGCTCGCCGCTCGGGCGGGCCCGATGGGGACTGCTCGGGACCTCTGGGCAAACCGCCGCCGAGCAAGCCGCCAAAGGTATTGCCGAAGAAGCTGCCAAGGAGTGAGTCCATGAAGGGGTCGGTGAAGGGATCGCGAGCCTGGGCGTCGGCCCCGCTGCTGTTGCCGCCGAACGGGAAGCCGTTCCCGAAGGGAGAGCCGCTCCCGAAGGGTGAGGGAGTCAGTGACCACTCAGCGGCCGCCCCGTCCGACTCCTCCTCGATCCTCTCCACCTCCTCTGCGGGCTTTCCTGGACAGTGCCGGAAGGTGCGCCGCAGCATCTGGCAGCGCAGGCGGCCCTCCTCGTCCGTCGCGCAGCGGCGCTCGACCGAGGTCGAGTAGGAGCAAGCCTGGTCCATGGCTAAAGGCGTAAACCGTGCGCCGCGGGCTGGCGTCGCGCGCCCAGGCTGAGAAATTGCACGGTGGGAGCAAACACATGACGGCTCGATAGACTCGAGGGGCCAGGATATGCAGCAAGGAGGGCGGAGTTGCGCCGAAAGGCGAAAGAAGCCGAGAGAACAAGGGAACGGCAGGCGGCGGCGGCGTCGCAGGACGAGGCAGAGGAGAACGACGCGACAGAGGAGGAAGTGACAAGGGAGAGCACGACGAGAAGGGGGCGACCGCGAGGTGGCACGAAGGTTGAAGCGAGAATCGGAGAGAGACTGCGAAGTGAGATAGGAAGAGGCGGACGCCCAAGGGTGGGCGACGGCTAGCGCACCACATCCACACCGCCTCTCCTTAAACGATCCCTGTGTTCAGCCTGTGAGGCTGTGTGGTGCGCCGGCGTGCGCCGTCCTCCCATCCCTCCCTTGGGTTGTCCGTTTTCTTTCTTTCTTTCTTTCTTCATGAGCAAACATACACTGTACACAGTAGCCACACAAAAGCCGCATTCTCCACCGACTCGTCCTCAGCTCCAGCCGTTCCCATGTCGCGACGCGGGACTCGTCGCGGGACTCGTCGCGTCGCGGGTACATGCCCTCGCCTCTCTCTCGCTCCACTCGCGCTATCGCGCTGCCTGCGGCTGCCCTCGGTGCTACCTCTCAACGATGGTATGCCCGTCCCACCCCCCTACGACCTCGCCTCAGTCGACGATGAGAAGGTCGTCCGAGTCGTCATCGTCCTCGTCCTCGGTGGCCGCGCCGTCGCCCGCCGCCGCCGGCTGGATTTCCGGCTGGTTGGTCGACTCCGTCGCGGCCGAATCGGAGTCCGCCTCCGCCCCCGCCCCGGCCGCCTCGGCCGCCTCGGCCGCCTCGGCCGCCTCGGCCGCCTCGGCCGCCTCAGCCGCCTCGGCCTCCGCCTCTGCCGCCGGGAGGCGGGGGCGCACATTGCGCGAGCCGCGGCCCGAGGTCCCTGCCCCCGTCCGGGCGCCTCGTCCGCCGCTCCTCGCGCGGCTCGAGCTGCCGCCGCCGGCGCGGGGCGAGGGCCGGGAGGGTGGAGTGCCGGGCGAGGGCTGGGGCGAGGGCTCCTCGTCCCGAGGCCTCGAGCCGGCCCCTCGACCCCTCGCGCGGGAAGGGGCCACCTGCGAGGAGGCTGCCTGCGAGGACGAGGCGCCGCCGCTGCGCCGCGGCCGCGCCCTGTCAGCCGACGTGCTGCCGAGGTCCGACGAACGCCCGCGGCCCCGCCCGCGCCCGCGCCCGCGCCCGCGCCCGCGCCCGCGCGGCTCAAGCGGCGGCATGTTGTCGACGTACCGCTGCAGCCGCTTGTCGTTGTAGTCAAAGCCCGCCATCACCTCGAGGAGCGCGCGGCCCAGCTGCGGGTCCGTCATGAGGTACTTTGTGATGAGGCCGTCCCGGTCGCCGACCTCGGGCTGCAGGTCCTTGAGCTGCCGCGCCGTCAGCGGCGGGAAGCACTCACACGGCGACGGGGGGAAGTCGTCGCACTTTTGGCAGGTCGCGGTGCCGGGCGGATGCGAATCGCGCATGCAGTGAAACCTTGCCAAGTCGTTGTCGAACCACTCGTCCCCGGCTGGGTGCCAAGTTGCGACGAACTCCTCGAGCCGGCCCCCATCGGTGCCCTTGCAAATCATCATGTAATTGTTGAAGCCGGCCGCGCCGCCGACGCCGCCGTCGGCCTCTGGCTCCTCTTCAGCCTCCTCCAAATCAACCTCCTCCGCCTCCTCCTCCTCCGCCGCCGCCTCCCCCTCCTCCTCCTCCTCCTCCTCCGCGTCCGCGTCCGCCTCCTCTTGGGTCGCCGCCTCCGCGTCCTCCGCGTCCTCCGCATCCTCCGCCTCCTCTTGGGTCGCCTCCTCGTCCTCCGAGTCACCCCCTCCTCCCTGCTGCGCTTGCTGCCCTCGCGCCGCCGGTTGCGTGTTTGGCAGCGCCATCTCCTCCGACTGCGTCGACGACCCGGAGTCGCTCATCTGAGCACAGTCGACCTCCATGTTGCTGCCGTGCTCGGGCATGTTGCTGCCGTACTCGGGCGTTGCGGAGCCGTCTGAAGCAGCGCCCGCCGCGTTGGAGGTGCGCGGCATGTCAACCAGGCTTTGCCGGCCGCAACCAGAAGGCAGCCGAAATCAGTGAGGGTTGGGGCCCCGAGGGAATAGGGGAGGGTACGTTAGCCTAAGGTCCCGACTACCCCGGGGGGAAAACCCCCCCCCCCCCCCCCCCCCTCACCCCTAGCCTAGTAGCGCCTAGCGCGTAGGACGTTAGGACGACGCCTTCGGCTCTAAGTAACTTAGACTCTAACCTTCGAGCTACGTTTTACGTAGTAACCCTGAAAGCGGCGAACAAAAACAACAATGACACCATGGTTCAAAGTTTACATACAGCGCTCGCACACAGGTGACAGAGCTGGGGCACCAATACCAAACGACCTGACGACGTCGCACAGCAGCGCCGTGCGCCGACCGTGCCTCTACGCCTTTGCAATCACCTCCACGCCTTGCAATCACTTCTACGCCTTTGCAATCACGTCCACCTCGACGCACGAGCCGAGCGCCAGCGCGGAGCAGCCGACGGTGATGCGCGCCGGCAGCGGCCTCGTTCCGAAGAACTCGAGATACGCCGCGTTCATCTCGCCAAAGCGCTCCTTTGTGTTGTCTACCAGGTAGCAGTGAGCCATGGTGATGTCCTGGACATCAGCGCCGCACGCCTTCAGACACGCCTCGACGATCTGCATCGTTCGCAGCATCTCTGGCTTGGGCCCACCCGGCACGATGCTGGGCGGACCTCCGGAGGACGGCGGTGCCAGGCCGATGGAGCCGGACACGTAAATGGTGCCGTCCTCGGTGAGGACCGCTGAGCAGAATGGGATCTTGAACGGCAGGGTCCCAAACACCTTGCTCCAGTCGAGGGTGACGAGTGTGTTGGATCCGCAGCTCTGTGTCGAGACGGCAACCACGCCACATCCTTCGAGCTCCACGCTCTCTGGAATGCGCCGCAGCAGAATCGTGCGGCGCAGCCAGCTCCTCAGGACCAGGGCGGCGGCGAAGCCGGCGGTGGTCGCGGCGAACAGCGCTCGCATATGTGTGTATATGTCCGACTGTGGCCAGCGGCACTCTCCAAGAGAAGCGGATACAAAACAAGAAAACGCGCGGTGCGGCCGACTGCACTCCAAGTGCTAAGTGCTTTTCTCGCATGACAAGCGATCCCACGACAGCGAGTGTGGGGACTACATGATCCGTACGTAAAGGGTGGAGGGGCCCGTCCGCGCGGGAACTCGCGGAGCTAGGCTGCGGTACGCGTACGGGCGCCCTCCACTGGGGCCGAGGGTAAGAGGACGTCTGCCGCTTGTTCTTGACGTCGTTGACCCAGTTGGCACGCCCAAGAAAAACGCTGTCTTGGAATTTCCTCGCCGTTTCCTTTTTCGTGCATTCCGCGACCATTGTGCACTGTACTGCTCCAAACGAACAAACGATACCATCCTACGAATAGGCCCACGAGAGCCCCCGGCAGCGGTGTGGGAGCAGGATCTGGGCTGCGGCCGGGGAAGCGCGAGCTGATGTGTGAATTCGCGCAAGCCCCTGAGCGCTGAGCCGCGGACGGCGACGAGGGCATCGACACATGGGTGTTGCCCCAATATATCCTATCCTCCCTCTCTACACGGGTGTGCAGAGCGAGAGGCTGCGCCGCTCCCCTGCCGCTCCCTCCACCTCGCCCCCGGCGCCCTCTCGCCCCGCCCGGCGTGCCCCCCCTGCTCCTCTACTTGAGCGCGTCCTGCAGGAGCGGCGTCAGGTACTCTGCAACCTTGAGCGCGTCGACCGCGACGTCGATGGTCGCCATGCCCTCGGGCGCGCCGGCGGCGCCCTTGATGACGTGCGACGAGGAGAGCTCCTTGAGCGTGATGTAGTCGTCGTGCTGCAGGAAGAAGTACGGCATCATCTCCGGGTCCTTGGCCGCCGCCTCGGCAACCTTTGTCGACAGCGCGGCGTCCGGCGTCTCGGCGCGGAAGAGCTCCTTGCCCGAGGCGTCGCTCACGACGGCGATCGAGTTGCCGCCCGAGTCGGAGCCGCACCGGTCGATCATCAGCGTGATGGTCTTGCCGTCCTTTGTCTCGACCGTGAAGCCGACCTTCGCAAAGTCGGTGAACTGCTTGCCGCCCGGCCCCGTCAGCGTCTTGCACTCGGAGAAGGCGGCGTCGGGGGTGACGGACTTGATGTTGTCGACCGTCACGCCCCAGTAGGTCGCGAGCAGCGCCAGCTCGTGGATCGCCATGTTCTTCAGCATCCCCTCAGCGTTGCGCTCAAAGCACTCGGGCAGCTCGTCCGGCTTGTAGGCGTTGTTGTGGTAGTAGGTGGTGGTGGTCTCGCCCTTCTGCTTGCGCGCGAACTCGAGCGCCTTGCGGACGTAGGGCGTGACGTTCTTGTTGTATCCCATGAAGACCTGCACCCCCTTCGACTTTGCGTACGCGCGCATCTCCTCCAGCTCCTTGACGGTCGGCGCGCCCGGCTTCTCGAGGTAGACGGCGGTGCAGCCGAGGTCGATCACCTCCTTGAGCAGCCGCGGGTTGTCGGCGGTGCGGCCGGAGATGAGCGCCATCGTCGGGCCGTTGATGCTCACCTCGTCCAGCGACGCGCAGAACTTGGTCCCGTGCGCCTTGCTCATCTCCTCTGCCCACACGCCAAACGTCTGGCCGGGCGGCGAGTCCTTGCCCTGGCCGAGGAACCACGGCTCGACGACGGTGGTGAGCGTGGCGGAGGGCACGTCGCCATCGAGCATCTGCTTCGCGTGGTACCACCCCATGCCGCGCTTTGGCACGCCACAGCCAACCAGGATGACGTCACACTTGTCGCCGCCGCCGCCGCGCAGGCACTGCACGGTGGCGAGCGCGTCGCCGCGCGTGCTCTGCTGCTGGTGCTGGAGCACGCGGCTCCGGGAGAGGGACGAAGGCGGCGCGGAGCGGTCGTGCGCGCCCGCAGCGCCCAGGATGAGCACGGAGAGCATCGTAATGGCGCCTGCTGGGGATCCGGAAACTCACACGTTTCTTTTCGCCCAGAGTTGTGCTTTCACTCCTGAACGCTGTACACACTGTAGTCGGACCCGTGAACCTTCTGCTGTGAGAGCCCCTGTGTGAAGAGTGCGTAAGGCTTTGATTTCTTTTCATCGGAGTCGCTTAGGCGGCTCCGGTGGTGAGCCGGTGTGTGTGCCAGTCCGCGCCAGTCCGCGCCCTTGTCGTGCCAGCGTGCTGTGAGAGAGGCTTGTGTTTGAAGAATTCTTTTCATTGGTGTGCCGGTGTGTGTGCCAGTCCGCGCCCCGCCCCCAGAACACCGGTCACCGCAGACTTGGGCAAATGACAAGTGCGCGCGCCGCAGCGCCAGGCGAAGAGAGAATTTGAGCGGGGCTCCTGTTCACACTCGTGTGTGGGCCCTTTCTTGGGGCCGCGCCTGCGGCGCGCCGTCCGCGTAGACCGTAGTTTCTTTAGATTTTCGCGGAAATCGCTTGGTTTCTTAACCACGTTTTCTTACTGCCCGCAACAGACTGTAGACGACGGTCCACGTATGGCGCCCCCGAAATATCAGCAGACTTCTTTTTGCTTTAAACGTGCCAGATGCTGGCGCGGTTTTTTTTTCATTTTTGGGCGCAGAGTCGAGGAATCAGTACCAACAACGCAAATGCCGATGCGTGCCGACAGCAGGCGCTTGCTGATGCGAACCGGCACGGCGCCACTTGTGACGCTCGACGATGACCGGGTTTGCACGATTTGCGTGGCGCTCCTCGGCCAGTTTAGCAAGGTTGAGGAGATGCTCGAGGAGAGTGGCAGCACCTCAAAGGCTTTGGACTTTGAGGGCTTTAGCGAACTCGTCGACCAGCTCGAGGTGCGTGCTCCCAGCCCGACCGGCAGGCCATCTTTGCCATGATTGACCGGGACGACAGTCGCACGATAGACGCAAGCGAGCTGAAGGACGCCCTTCGGTCCTCGGGTGCAATCACGCGGATGTACGACGACAGCCTCCGGACTTTTGGGCTCCTCCTCGGGGCGACGCTCGCCTTTGACGGCGGCGTCTGGCTTGCCAAGGGCGGCGCGGCAGCGTTTGACTTCTTGACGGCCTATGTGGTGGAGGACTCGCTCTCTGTCGACAACCTCTTCGTCTTCCTGCTCATCTTTCGCTACTTCAAGGTGCCGCCCGGCTCGGTCGATAAGTGCCTCAACTACGGCATTGCCGGCTCCATCCTGCTGCGTGGCGTCTTCATCTTTGCCGGCCTCGCGGCGACGAGCGCTTTTGCGCCGCTGCTACTGGGCTTCTCGGCCTTCCTGCTCTTCTCGTCGTACCAGCTGCTCTCGGGCGCGGACGACGACGACGACGACGCCGAGCTGCCTGGCGTCGTCATCGAGTTGCTCGAGCGCTTGCCGCTCACGGGCACCTTCGAGGGCGACAGGCTCACGGTGCCGAACGAGGCGGGGGCGGGGGTCCTCTTCACGCAGCTGACGGCCACCCTCGTCTCGATCGCGCTGTGTGACGTGAGCTAGGAGGGGAGGGGCAGGCGCCCGCGCACGCGTGCACGCCGCGCCTCACCCGCCGCTCACGTCGCCGTGGCAGGTGATCTTTGCCGTCGACTCGATCCCTGCCGTGCTCGCGGTAAGCGACGACCCTTTTGTGGTGTACTCGTCGAACATCGCCGCCGTCGTGGGGCTGCGCTCGCTCTACCAGCTGCTCTCTGTCGCCGTCTCGGACCTCGTCTACCTCGAGAAGGCGGTCGCCCTCGTGCTCGGGTTCGTCGGGCTCAAGCTCGGCCTCGAGGTGGCGGGCGTCGAGGTGAGCTCCGCCCTCTCGCTCACCGTCATCCTCTCGACGCTCTGCGGCGGCGTGGTGCTGTCGCAGCAGGCCGACGCGGACGAGAAGGAGGCCTACTCGCCGCACGCGCCGCAGGCTGTCGGCCTCGCCCTCGCCTCTGCGTTCGTGAGGCTGCGGGCAGCGGCAGCGGCGCTCAAGAGACTGGCCCGGACGAACAAGGGGTCGGATGGAGAGTGAGGGCGGGGGTGGTCGAGAGTCATACACGTTTTCTCAGAATCAAGGAAAAAAACAAAAAGATTAACATTAAAAGAAGAGATGAGTGCATGACGTGTTTTGGCACTCGGTATCTAGACAGCCCGGGGCTGCATGAAGAGGACGGGTGCTCTCCGCGAATGGGGGGGTGCTATGCGCGGGGTGCGGAGAGGTGGAGGCGCCCGGGTTTGGGGCGCGGGACGGGGAGGGGGGAGGCGATGGGGGGGGCGGGATGGACGAGGAGGGGGGGGGGCGGGGTAGGGGAGCGGGGGAGGAAGAGGGGGAGGGACCCGAGTGTGGAGGAGGCGGTGGGGGTTGAGGGTGGGGAAGAGAGGGGGGCGTGTTTGGGGAGATGGGGGATCGGGAGAGGGGGAGGGGTGCAGATGGGCGGTCGGGGGAGGCGGATCGGCGGGGTCCGCGAGGAAGCCGAGGAGGGCAAGGAAGTCGCGGCAGGATAAGCACACGGGTCGATTGCGGTGAGGGAAGTCCTTGGCTTGGGGGGGGGGGGAAGGGGGGGGCGTCTGATGCAGGAGGGGGGTGGAGCAACTCTCTGTATGCTTGGTGCAAGGAAGTCGCGGCAGGATAAGCACGCGGGTCGATTGCGGTGAGGGAAGTCCTTGGCTTGGGGGGGGGGGAAGGGGGGGGCGTCTGATGCAGGAGGGGGGTGGAGCAACTCTCTGTATGCTTGGTTAGAGCTGGCCAGCTACATAAAGTACAAACGCGGACCGGTGGGAGGAGGCGGCACCGAGTGGCTAAGGTCGACACCCTCTCGGGCTACGACAAGGTGAACGTGATCTGGTCCTCACGGGGTCGACCCGTCTCCTCCCAGGGCGTGACGGACTCTCCGTGACAGCGTACGGTCGGACAGACAGGTTATCTCTGGCCCATCTCTCGCGCTCACACCAAGCGGCTGACCCCCCCCCCCCCCTCTTGCCCGCTGCACGCGAATTGCCCAACTCTCCCCACTCCTGCACAATTCCTCACAATGATGGGACAACCCATTCTGGAGTGGTTCGACCACACATCATCCGGAGAGGTGACGGGAGCTATCGGATGATCTCAGGCCCGGTTGGAGGGTAGTGCGTCGGATTGCCTGGATCCTGCTGAACAAGCTCCTCTTGTAGCTCGATCGGTCACACCGCCATCGCCGCCGACGTCTCAGTGTGAGATGATGCTTGATGGAGAGGGGGGACGACACTGCTTCTGCAGCGTGCACCTCGATCCTGTACCGTGTTTGTTATGACCCCCCCCCAATGAACACACCAGTGAGGGAGGGCGAGACGGTCGAGGGGTCCACAAGTGCTCAAGATGGGAGCGTCATGTGGGAACTACAACTGGAGCCGACGCCCACGCACCTGCCCGTGAAGCGGTTGGGATCGCTCCAGGAGTCGGTGTCGCACTTGTCCTTGCAAGCCTGGAGCTTGTCCTCAAAGGTAGCCCCGGGAGGAGTGTTGAGTTCCGCAAAATCAAAGGGAGTGTCCGCCCCTTTGTAATACGTGTCGACGTGGCTCGGGCTGCTTGCTTCCGGGTAGTTGTCGCAGGCCTCGCACTCGCCCTTCACAAAGCACACGTTGGTGGGGTGCGCGTACGTCTGAGTCTCCGTGATGGGACAGTCATCGCCGACTGCACAACGGTTCCCACTCGTTCGACTGAGATAGAACCTCCACACGCCAGACTGCGTCGCTGGTAGGCCACAATTGGTGAACTCGATCCATGGCTGGCCGGTGGCTCCATGTTCACCGTTGCACGCCATTCCTTGCAGCTCTTCGAGCATCGCCTGTCCGTTGCTGGCGTACAAGTTCGGCGAGTTATCATACCCCGAATAGTTGTTGACATCGAAACTGGTGCAAGAGGTTAGTCTCGCACAGAGCGCACCCGCAACTTCCGCCGCGGCATCGAAGTTGAGCAGCCCGCCGGCGCCATTAACCAGATTTGGAGCCTGGAGCGTAGCCGGGTGCTTGCCGTTGCTCATACAGTGGCCTGTCGTGTTCATCTGGTAGAAGCCGAGGGCATTCGGAGAACCGCTCACGGCGGCTGCGACCACCGCAGGCGGCTCACAGTAGGGCGAGGTGGAGGGCGGCGGCGACGGCGAGGTGGAGGGCGGCGGCGACGGCGAGGTGGAGGGCGGCGGCGACGGCGAGGTGGAGGGCGGCGGCGGCGACGGCGAGGTGGAGGGCGGCGGCGGCGACGGTGAGGTGGAGGGCGGCGGCGGCGACGGCGACGCAGACGGAGGCGGCGGCGACGGCGAGGCGGAGGGAGGCGGCGGCGACGGCGAGGCTGAGAGAGGCGGCGGCGACGGCGACGCGGACGGAGGCGGCGGCGACGGCGACGCAGACGGAGGCGCGCAGTTCTCCTTCATCAGAAGGACCCAGTTTGGCGAGCCTTCCATGGCTGCGTCCTGATGGTACGGCGGGTCCATCACGCCGTAGCAGAAGCTCAGTCCCGCGTGATTTGCGTCTGCAGCGTAGCCGACGCCCACGCACTTGCCCGTGAAGCGGTTGGGATCGCTCCAGGAGTCGGTGTCGCACTTGTCCTTGCAAGCCTGGAGCTTGTCCTCAAAGGTAGCCCCGGGAGGAGTGTTGAGTTCCGCAAAATCAAAGGGAGTGTCCGCCCCTTTGTAATACGTGTCGACGTGGCTCGGGCTGCTTGCTTCCGGGTAGTTGTCGCAGGCCTCGCACTCGCCCTTCACAAAGCACACGTTGGTGGGGTGCGCGTACGTCTGAGTCTCCGTGATGGGACAGTCATCGCCGACTGCACAACGGTTCCCACTCGTTCGACTGTCATAGAACCTCCACACGCCAGACTGCGTCGCTGGTAGGCCACAATTGGTGAACTCGATCCATGGCTGGCCGGTGGCTCCATGTTCACCGTTGCACGCCATTCCTTGCAGCTCTTCGAGCATCGCCTGTCCGTTGCTGGCGTACAAGTTCGGCGAGTTATCATAGCCCGAATAGTTGTTGACATCGAAACTGGTGCAAGAGGTTAGTCTCGCACAGAGCGCACCCGCAACTTCCACCGCGGCATCGAAGTTGAGCAGCCCGCCGGCGCCATTAACCAGATTTGGAGCCTGGAGCGTAGCCGGGTGCTTGCCGTTGCTCATACAGTGGCCTGTCGTGTTCATCTGGTAGAATCCGAGGGCATTCGGAGAACCGCTCACGGCGGCTGCGACCACCGCAGGCGGCTCACAGTAGGGCGAGGTGGAGGGCGGCGGCGACGGCGAGGTGGAGGGCGGCGGCGACGGCGAGGTGGAGGGCGGCGGCGACGGCGAGGTGGAGGGCGGCGGCGGCGACGGCAAGCTGGAGGGCGGCGGCGGCGACGGTGAGGTGGAGGGAGGCGGCGGCGACGGCGACGCAGACGGAGGCGGCGGCGACGGCGAGGCGGAGGGAGGCGGCGGCGACGGCGAGGCTGAGGGAGGCGGCGACGGCGACACGGACGGAGGCGGCGGCGACGGCGAGGCGGAGGGAGGCGGCGGCGACGGCGACGCAGACGGAGGCGCGCAGTTCTCCTTCAGAGGGACAAGCCAAATTTCACACCCACTCCGGTCAACGCGGGTACGGAGTGAGAACTTGAGAAACACCTGTATAACCCGGCAGGAACTGTGGCGAACTCTAGGCACTCGCGAGCACTCGCACACACTGCCAGGAACTCGCCACAACCCACCACAAACCCGCCCGAACTGGCCAGAACTGGCCCGAACTGGGCGGAACTGGGTGGAACTGCTCGACATCCCGCACATTCCGAACCTCCACACACGCCGCAGCCCAGCGCGCCAGCACACACGGGGCGCACAGGGTACAGAGGGTACAGAGGCATCTCGCGGTGTATGGGGACGCGCACGCGCGCCTCCACACTCGCAAATCGCCCGAGCGCCAGGCTGCGGCGGGGCCAGCCCCACGGCGCGCACCGCAAAGGTGCGCGCCGGCGGGCCGGCACATGCTAAGTCCTCTCGCCCCCCACTAGTGCACAGGTGGGGGGGGGTGGGAGGCGAGAGGGAGATGCTGCAACACGCCACAGCGCGCCCCCCCTAGGGTGGAGAGCCGCTGCTGCGCTGCGCAGCGGCCGGCCGCCTAGTCGACCAGGGGGTCGCACGCGCGGCAGCGCGAGGCGGCGCAGCAAACGCGGGGAGCCCAGCCGAACTTTCCTGGCTCCAGCTGGTCGTCCGCGCCGTGGTGCGCGTCGAGCCACTGCGCAGGGTGGGAAGGAGGGGAGGGGGGGAGGGGAGGGGGGGGGGGTCAAGGGCCGTTGCGCGCGGAAAGAAGGGGGGGGGGGGAGTGTACACAGGATAGGGCCGTGGCGACGGCGGCGGCGGCGGCGGTGGCGACGATGGACGCACCTTCTTGACGGCGCCTCCGAGGTGCGCCTTCTTGAGGAGCGAGAGAGGGAGCCAGTTGCTCTTGTCGAGCTCCGCCTCGGTGGGGGGCATGCCGCGCTGGCACAGGCCCACCATCACCGTGTCGTCCGAGCGCACGCGGCACCGCTTCTTCAGGCAGACGGCAAAGGGCTCGCGCGTGGCGAGCTCGTCCTTGCCAGCGTCGCCTGAAGTTTGGGCGCACGGAGGAAGGGGTCAGGAGGACGGGTGTGGGGTGGGGTGGGGAGGGGGGAGGGGGAAGGGGGGAGGGGGAGGAAGCGGGGGTGGGGGTCCCGTGTATAGGACTTAATTGAGAGGCCGCGACGCACCCTCCTCGTCCTCGGTCTCGCTGCCGTCGCTCTGCTCCTCGCCCTCGTGCGGCTTGTCGAGGCCGTTGTCCGCGAGGATCGTCGCCTCCGCGCCGAGCAGGTCCGCCGGCGTCAGCCGGCGCGCCTGCGCCAGCACCTCCGCCGCCGCCGTCCGCGCGCCCTCCTTCTTGGCCTCCTTCTCCACCTCGCGCCGCTTCTGCTGCTTGTCGTCGGCAGTCTTGGCCTGGGAGGTGGAGCGGGGGTGGGGGTGGAGCAGGGGGCGGCAGCAAGGGTGGGGGGGGAAGAGACAGCAGGGGCTGCGCAGCGAACCTTCTTGGCCTGGCGCGCGAGCGCCTGCGGGACCTCCTCGCCGAGGAAGTCGCGGTTGTGGACGCCGATGCGCACCTGGATAAGCGGCAGGGGTGTCTGCACACCTCTCGCTGAGCGCTTTCTCGAGCTCAAATCTCGGCGAAATCTCGGGAGATTGCAATCTCGATCTCGGGAGATTGCAATCTCGATCTCGGCGCAATCTCAATCTCGGTGTGATATGAATCTCGTACGTTCAGTCGCCTTGGACGTGTCGGCCATGGCCTGCATCAGGAAGTCCCGGTGCTCCTTGGGCGAGGTGGCGGCGATGGCCTTGTGGATGTTGGCCTGCTCAACCAGGTCCGGCCGCGGCGGGGGGGTGGGGATGGCCGGCGTGACGCGCGGCGGCGTGGTCGCGGGCAGCCGCGAGAGCTGCAGGCGCGCGGAGGACGCGGAGGACGCGGAGGACAGCGCCGAGGAGCGCTGCGCCGGCTTCTCCCGCACGTAGCCGCTCGCGTCGACCACGTCGTCGTGCCTGTACACAGCGGGCGCGGCGTTGAGTTGTGGAGAAGGGCGCCCAGGCACGCGGAGACAAGTGCGCCGCAGCGGGCGGAGGCGGGACGGCTTCACGGCCAGGAACTTGATGTCCGGCGCGTCCACCCGGCCGTTCAGAAGCGCCACCTTGAGGCGGGCCTCGTTTGCCGGGGGCAGCGGCCCGGTGGAGGAGGAAGGCGGCTCGACCCACTCGATGATGCGGACCAAGAGGTTGTTGAGGTCGGGCCGCGCGTTGAGGTTGATGATGACAGCCTCCGACTCGAGCTTGAGGTCGAACGACGCCAAGATTGCCACCAGGACCATCTCCTGCGGACGGGAGGGGAGATTGGGTCGGGCTCGGTCGGGCTTGCCTGTAGACTGGGGCTCTGCGCGGCGGGCGGCGGGCGGCGGTGGGAGGGCGCACCCTTGTCAGCGCCGGGTTGAAGTCCTCGTCCGCAGCCGACATGATGCCGCTCTGCCGGTCGCGCGAAACGTTGCGCGGGTTAAAGCCGAGCGTGCCGTTCGAGGAGACGACCAGGCGGGGCTTCTGGCAGAGCAGGTACGGCGCGTCGACGCCGATGACCGCGTCGGCGGTGGCGGTCCCGTCCGTGAGGCAGGGGCGTCCCTCGCTGGCGGCCGCTACGAGCCCGGCCAGGGCAGGCGTGATTCCTCCCGACGGGCGGCGGGACGAGGACGGCAGCGGGCCCGCGTAGGGAATGATGTTCAGCTCCCACAATGCTCCCATGTCGCGCACCTCGAGTCGGGTGCCAGCCCACTGCACAGGGAGGGAGGGGGGGGTCCGCAGGGTTATTGAGTTTGGGGAGCTGGGAGGGAGTGTGCCAAGCAAGTTTGCGCACCCCGACCGAGGCGACGAGCGCGACCTGGTAGTCGCGGTCTGTCGAGTCGACGTCGACGCCGAGGAAGGGGACGTAGCGCTGCTCAAAGATGCCGGACGCGTAGAGGAACTTGAAGTGCGCGATGTTGCCGGCCAGCTTGGACCACGCGATGATGTGCTCGATGTCGACCTTCACGCGGGAGTAGTTGGCATCGGTCCACGCGCCCGTGTACTTGTTGCCTTCCATCATCTCCATGATGTTCAGGTCCGGGTGGTGCCGCGCCGCCTTCTGCACCAAGTTCTTGAAGTCGAGCAAGTTGTCGGTGCGCTTGACCAGCTGGAGGTAGGGCAGGCAGAGGCGGTCGAAGTTGTCTCGGCAGGCCCTGAGGATCTTCTTCACGTCGGCCGGCAGCAGCCCGTGGCACGCAGTGCGCTGCGCATTGAGGTAGTCCTGTGAGGCGACAAAAGGCGCGCATTGAGTGGGGAGCGCCTTGTGCAGGGCGCGTGCGGGGGGCGAATGAGACGTGGGGGAAAGCGGGGGTGTAGGGTACCGAGCTCGGCCGGTCGGTGCCCAAGCCGGGCCAGCCACCCTCGACGCGCGTCTTGATGCCGGCGCCGTCGCCGGCCGCACTCGAATGCACGAAGACATTGTGCGAGTGGAGCGCGATGATGCAGAAGGTCTCGTTGGGGATCTTCTTGGGCTTGGAGAGTGACTGCGAGGGCGTACAGGGAGGGGCGTCAGAGAGGTGGGGGTGCTCCACGAATTCGTCTGAGGGCCAACCTCAGCACAGAATTCGCCATGGCGCGACGAGGATTCTGGTCTCGGACTGGCTGGGAGTGTGTCGCGAGGTCTCGTGGGCCTCAGAGTCGGCTCGGGCGGCGCGAGACGGTTCGATCGCACCATCTCGGGTCGCGTGGGGCGGTCGGGAAGGGCTTGGAGCTCTGGTTTGGGAAGCTAAGGATGGACGCCAAGGTGGCGACAATGGGGCGCCGCGAGCTAAGGAGCCAATTTGGCGCGCCGCGCCTCAATTGTGTACTTGACACAGCACCACTGCAAAAAACGCCATGTCTGTGGATCTGTCCCTTTTCGAGCAGCAAGGGTGCAAAGTCGACACAGGATACGACCTTGATGTACTGCAGCAAATTTTCGACGATCAACACTCGCACAGTGGCTCGGCGCCGGGAAGTTTCGGCGGCGCGCTTCCCGCACCGCCGACGCAGGCAAAGCTGACCAAGCAAGCGGCGTACTTTTATTGCTACTACATGTGCGTGCCGTAGGAGTATTCTCTCTCTCTTCATCTGCGGCGCGGCTGCTGCCCGCCGCCCTCACTTCATCCCCACCCCTCACCCTCCCGTGCGCGCTGCTGCAGGTGGATCCACAAGGGGATCCACCCAAAGTGGAAGGAGGCGTGGACGATGCCCAAGTTCCCCTCCCTAAAGATGTCCGAGCGGACCTTCGACCGGCGAGTGCTGCCAATCGGCATCGCGCTGAAGCAGATGAACTACATCGAGTACGACCGCCGGTGCGCGCCTAGACATACCCGCGCAGACACACTCTCTCTCGGCACGTGTGCGGCATCACCACGCGGCATCACCACGCCCTGCCTCGCCTCTCTTGACCAGTACAATCACGGCACACTCGCCCGCACCTCTCCCCCCCCCCCCCA